>NC_030444.2:4320942-4370942 GCF_001660625.3 Ictalurus punctatus
AAAAGTGGACGATGACAATTTGTTCACCCAGCAACCCTAGTTCGAGCCTGGAACTAATCTTTCGTTGCGTCATCACATGTACGCTATACTTTATATCTAAAGGTCGCTCATTGGAAAAAAGGAGGAGTTTTTCCACAAACATTCACAGAGGCATTTTAATTTCATTTACCCTCTCTGGTGGGATTATTATGGAAGCCCGTTTCTGCCATGGAAGAAAAAAAAAACCGATCATTGTGACTTTAAATCTCTCAGCTCTTACATTTTTTTCTCACAATTGCGAGTTCATATCGCACAATCGTGAATTTATTTCTCACAACTACAAGTTTATGCCGAATGTTTAAAAGCAACTGGACAGAAGGACATGTTTATTCTTCCCACAGTCCAGACGTGTGTCAATTATTCAAAACCGCTAACATGAAGCTCCAGTAGGAACCAAACCCAATTCTAACGGTCTTATTCATAGCTGAACTAATGACTCATTGTTAAGCATTAAAAAGTCATCTCCATTTCTTCTACGCTCATTTCTATCAGCTGCATTACACATTGAACAAACTTCCCTTCAGCTAATATTGTACTGGGATGACTCCTTAACATGCCAGGGGAGATTCCCCAAGGGGAAGTGTTGACAGGAAGTCAATAAGGGTGTGTTAAAGACGCATATTTGAACACAGACTTTTGTCTTACCTTTCCCCTCAAGCGCTCTCCTTTCTGTGGCTTCCCACAAGGTCATACGGGACATGGTCTCTTTCAACCTCGGAGTCTTTGATTTTAAGATTTTAACACCCCCCCCACATCCCCACCCCCCCACACACACACACAACATGCTTGTGGACCACCATGAAACAGACAGCACTGTAGCAACATCAAACACAGATGTAATGAAATATTGATAAAGGCTCCAACTTACATAATGCTTATATAAGTGCTCTATTTAGAAAGCAGAGTAACGCCATTGTCTTCTTCTTCCAGTTCTCTCTTTTTTTTATCATGTCTTTACTTATATTGATATTTTTTTTCCCTCTGTAAAATAATCTCCTTTGCGCTATTTCCTTGACATCCCTACACTAACGCAATATTTTGACTTGCGAGTCATATGGTGAGATAAAAACTGTTTAGGAAAATAACCAGACTTTTGTACTTTTGACATATCAAACAGACAGTTTTGGATCCACACGGGTTTCCTTTAGACTCTATTTTCACGCAGGTGCAAGAGCAACACTGGAGAGGACACCGACGCTTTGCTAATTTAAGCTAATTTACTAGTTTTTTTTTCTTCTTCTTCTTCTCACATTTGTGCTATTTTTGCAGTCAGAGTTCAATTTGCGCCTGCGCTGACATTATTAGAGAGACTCAGCGGGGAATATGACATTGAAAAGTGCTATTTTCAGTGCACTTCGGTCCAAATTTGAATAAATGCTACACCCTCCCACCTTTAGCATGCATCCATGGCCAAAACGGCAACTTCCTGAGTTCACATGAAGGCTTAAAAGTCGTGTCCCGTTCCTTACAAGCCGTTGTTTTTTTTTTTGTTTAGCTTTTTTTATTAATGTGTGCTAGTTATATCAGCCTGCTTTAACATAATGGATAACAAATTTTACACAACTAACTAAACACAACTGACTGGATTATTTTGTGTTTCTTGGTGTGAAGAAAAACCCCAAAGTCACCAAGAACCTCCACAGGGCAGGTGTGAAGATGTGACTATCCACCGTTTGAAGAAGAGTAGAAATATAGAGGCCGTACCATACGATTCAAACGACTGATCAGTAGTAAGAATCAGAAAGCCAAACTGGAATTCGCAAAAAAAGAAATACAGCGACGAGAGAACAAAAGTTCTGGAACCAAGATGAACCTCTACCAAAGTGATGGAAAGACCAAAGTGTGGAGGAAGAAAGGATCTACTCATGATCCAAATCATACAAGCTGATCTGTGAAACATGGTGGAGGTAGTGTCATGGCTGGGGGCTTGCACGGCTGCTTCTGGAACATTCTCACGAGTCTTTATTGATGATGTAACTCATGATGGTAGCAGCAGAATAAATTCAGACGTCTACAGGAACATTGTGTCTGCCAATCTACAGAGAAATGCATCACAAAAGAAGAATCCAACAAGTTGTTGATGAGAGTGAGTCGCTGGCTTGATGCAGTTATTGCAAGCAAAGGGATATGCAAGCAAAAATGATAGTAAGTGTTATTTACTTTAATTTACTTCAAGACTTATCTGTTGTCTGTGGAACTTATCTGTTCCTATACTTTTGTTCAGCTAAAAATTGTGTGGTCTGATACAAAAGGTTCTGTGTTTTAAGTGGTTTAACACGTCTAGATGTAAATACCAGGAAATACAAGCTGAAATCCTGAACTGTCGTCTCATCTCCGTCTTTTTGATCTCAAACCTAAATGTCTTTGGCGTACAGCACAAACAAATGAATCGGCCATGCCGTTCCGATAGTTTCGGAGGGGGTGGTAATTGAATCAGTAGAACGTCTGAAAATTGCTAAATGCTGTGAGGTGCCAATGCTACCATTGCTGCACCATCGACCCACACAAATTTTACATAATATTCCACCCTCATGTCTACAATCTTTCAACTTCATGGAACAGAAATAATAATTATAATAAAATGCTCTCATTCATATGATCTAAATTGCTGTCTAAGCCGCTGCACTAAAGGAACATTGAACAAATCGCAGAAGCAGAAGAATGGTTAGATCTACGTCGTCGCATCTCTTTGATAAGTTCTCTTTGGCCTGAATAACTTTAGCGCGAATATTTATGCCGAATAGATCGTCTCTGATGTTGCTGCTGTTGTTTCTCATGGATTTACATACGAGACGAAGGAAACACGATGGACTTTTGAAGTTTGTGACCCAAAAAGATGTCCTAGATACCTCCTCGTGTACATCAAACATCCGCACAGACGGCTATGCACGTACACGCACAAACACACAGCCAAGGAGATCGGCAGAATCATATTTCAGACTCTGTCTCTAGTGCGCTGTTTTGACGAGTATTGGTTTGAATTCTGCATGGAAAACAATGGTTCTGGAAAGAGGTTAAAGAATCACATCTACATCGAGTTTTCTGACACTAAATCAGGGCTGTTTGTTCACCAAAACACTGGCACGACTATTATCAATTACCTGGCCCACGTAGCATCACATTTATATATTCACAGCAGCATACAAGACTAGAGTTGTATTAAAAGCACAAATTAAGCTAATTTCTAATGACTAATCATCTGACGTGCATGAAATTCAGCAGACAAGATGTACAGAACCATTTCTATAGTAAGATCTATGGCACAGATTGCGAGGGAAATGAGGATTATGGCGCGTATAATTACATCCCTACGTCTAGAAATGCGTGTGCACCCCGGTGACCTTGTTTCTCAGACAAAGGCAGAAAAAGAAGTTTCCCATTTCCATGGATTTTTTTTTTCGGGGGGGGGGTAACCTGGCAGAATAAATAAATCCAAAACTGTTCAAAAGAAGCTGCTAGGCTGTAATTTTGTTTGAGGCCATGTCATTATTAATATCAGTAAAGTGAATAATGATCGAATAAACGCAGCCGAGAGTACATTCCTATAACACTAACTCTTTAAAGCCCTATAATACACTTTCTTTCTTCCTGTTTAGCTCTTTGTTGCACTCGTTTAGATCTGCACCTCCTGAGCAGTCACAAGGTAACACCTCTCTCCAGCAACGTGAGTGACATGTGACAGCATTAGCATAGCTCAGACGGAGACTACAAAAAAAAAAAAAAAAAAAATTCTCGACACGGAAAGCCGATCTGGAGAACAGTAAAGCGAGGAATGAAATACAAAACCCTAGAGAAGTAGTCCATCTGTAGCACTGTGCAAAGTGTTTTAGTCATGTACAGAGCCACATCACAGGGCCTCTAGATATTAAAAATACATTTCGCATTTGTTCATTTGGTAAATGCTTTTCTTGAAGGCAATTTACATGTGAGGCAGAGTACAAGTGAAGCATATAGTTTTATTAAAGTGGTTGTTCAAAAGCTGACCAGTCTGTCTGACAGTCCTGGGATTGAAACTTACACGACTTTGGCTGCTAGCAGAACCTTAACCGCTGTGTCTTCCGACAACAATTTGAGATACTTTAATACTCAGCTAATAATATAGTGCTGCTGATTCTGATTCATTATTTTCTGTAAATGGTCTGCACTTATATAGCGCTTTCATTCACCCATACACACTCACACACCAATGGTAGCAGAGCTGCCACGCAAGGCGCTAACTTGCCATTGGGAGCAACTTGGGGTTCAGTGTCTTGCCCAAGGACACTTCAGCATGTGGAGTCACATGGGCCGGGAATAGAACCACCACCCCTACAATTAGTGGACAACCCACTCTACCACCTGAGCCACAGCCACTCTGTAATAGCAGCTCAGATAGTAGTTCCAGCTGTAAGGTTTATATTCCCTCACTAGTTTGAAAAAAAAAAAAAAAAAAAAACGCAGCTTCTCATGTTACCAAGAAACCGTGAAGACTTTCATGTGGTGGAAAACTGTTAGGATTAGGCTTTACCTCTGACAGTTACAAAGTTCTGACATTTTATTTTTAACCCTTTCTGGCAGTACACTTGCGTCCCATTGCGCCGGCGGAATGGAAATCGACTTATCGGACATTTTCAATCAGTATAAACAAGGAAATTATTTTATCGCCGCAAGTCTGTCACAGGATTAGTCAGGACACTGTTGGGTTTCTGTGTGTAGAGTATCATGAATCTGTGTTTAGCTGCTGGGGGGCAAGGGGATGGGAAAATGGGAGCGGTGTAAGCCCCCTGCTGGGCAAACTATTCATACTTCTCCATAATAACACTGGTACAGAGATAAAACAGACAGCAGGACTAAAGCTTTTTTTTATTATTAAATAGTAAAACACCATATACAACTGGCCTCAGGTAATCTACCGTCACATATTCATCTTTTGATCTCAAACCCAAATGTCTTCAATGTATAGCGAAAACGATAGAATTGGCCCTGTCGTTCCAATACTTTCGGGGAGGACTGTAATGTAGAAAAGGGTGAAGGGTTTTCTCAGGCCGCTACGCACACTGTATGGTACGGAAACATCTTCACCCATGTCAGGAAGGTCCAAAAGGTTATTATATGAAAGACAGAATAGCTCTCACCTCACCAGAGAGTCCATATGATCAGAAATGATGTTAGCTAATTAAACAGGCATTTCTGTCATATTCTTTCAAAGTTCATATTCCTGGAAGCTGGACTCATTATTAACCATTTCCTATTGTAGATATACAGAATATACTGATCCATACTTACTCTATATATAATAATAATAATAATAATAATAATATTAATAATATGATAATATATAGATTATTGGCTATAGCCTTCTCCTGAAAAATGTCCTTAGATTTTAAAAAAATTAACCCATGACACAACGAGTAAATTGATTCTACGTGACCCAAGAAACCATGTTGCAGAATCGATATATTCATGTTGTCACTTTCCTAGCATTTGAGCCAAGCATATTGCCCTGACAACCTCACAGCTTGCTTATAATTGCTATAATAAGTCTTGCAGCAGGAGTGTGACATGTCGCTGTGGCCTGGCCTAGGATCTGTGTGGCATTCTGCAGAAGTGTGTGACTTTTTCAGACTGGAGCAAAGCTTCATACAATACAAACCTCAAATGACCAACAAGTTTCGCTACCTTACCTCCATTACAAACCACACACACACAAAAAGATCATCTTTACTTAAGTGACCAACAGCAGGAGACAGCTTTACTTCTCTCTTTTTTTGCTTCTCATACCCACACACTCACCAGACGAAGAACAACTCGAAGGCACTCCAGACATCTGTCGTCTATCACCATGGAACTCTGTCTTTATAAACGCTTGTTAGTAGTCTTGCTGCTACATCTATGCCAGGGTCAAGGTATGTTCACTATGAATGAAAATATACGGTATATTTCCAATAATATAGCTCTTAAACATCCCAGGATACGCTTCAGTACAGGATAAAGATTGAAGTAGAGCATGTTATAACATCCCAAATGAGAATTTATTGTGCTAGCGGCAAGATTTTTTTTGATTGATTTCAGTAGTTCACCTGCCTGTAACTGGCTCTCTGAGTTCATTTTCAATAATAAATAATAAATATACAGTACAATTGATTTAGCCAGAATGATAGCTGGAGTGCAAACATGAATCCTGGATTTGATGTCAGAATCAAGGTTTCAATCTGTAGAAAAAGAATCATTTTTGAAGGCATCTGAAATATCGTCTTGGAGTGAAATAACATCATAATTGTTCTTTCTCTTCTGTAACCTGTCAATAAGTAGGGGCTATTCCTATATACCTAATGTGCCCTGTATAATAGGTAAGGAATAAAACACGTTGGGGCATGTTATAGAAATTAATAAATGTACAGTGGGTGTAGGATGATGTGACCCAATCCAGAGCAGCTAGTTTCTTATCAAACTGTTTTATAAAAATGTTTTATTCCGCTTATATCACGGCGATTTTCCAAGAATTACAATGCATTAATGAATAACACGTCTTTTTTTTTTTGGTCCATTCATAGTTTAATGTTGTGGAATGTATATGTGAAACAAGTTAGTTCCTGTTATCGTTTAGGTTCTAACAGCTTTTTGTTTCTTTCTTGAAGTTAGTAAGGCAAAAAAAAAAATTAATAAAAATGCATATAATCAAGACTAGAAATTGGAAAGTCCTCTGTCCTGAAGACATTCCCATGGAGGAGAACGTACGTACTGTTATAAAGTGCTGACACTGGAGACTCCTTCCATAAAAGTGAAATAAACATCCTACAGAAGACTTCTACATAGTAGCTGAGATAAAATTAATGTCTCTTATTTTCTTGGCTCCTTCAGACCTGGCTGTCCCATCGCCCAGCACGGAATCTGTTCTACCAAGTCTAGGTGATGTAATGGATGCAGTGAAAGCCGCATTTCTAGAGGCTGTGAAGATCTCAAAGGATAATGGAGTACGAGCGGTTTTTGAACAGGTTGTGGAGGAACTAGGGCCACAAGAGAATATAGCTGAGAAGCCTCCAGTGACAGCTGACAACACAGAAGATGGATTACCTGCAGTGGTGCATGAACATGGAGACAACGAAACAACAAGTCTCAGTGATGAGAATGCAAAGCAGGAGCAAGCCGAACCGAAATTAAACCCATCTGAACGAACACTGGTGCTTCCACATGAAAAGCAAGGTAGACACGGTGCAGGGTTGCGTCAGAAACCAGGTGAGAAACCTGTGGAGGTGATTTACTGGCGAAATAAATCAGACGAAGAATCAGTTCAGGATGTAGAGGATCCGGTTCCAAACATAGCTCGAGATCTAGTGGAGTCAACCCAAGAATCAAAAGAATCATTTGAGCTTGAATCAGAAGACAAGAGCCCCGGTGATCAAAAGGAAGCCGAACAGGATGAATCCCAAATTTGGTCTTTTGAATCAGCACCAGTAGGAGAGCGAGAAGAGCAAGCAGGAGTAGATGAAGGAAAACAGGAGCAGGTTGAGTCAGAATTGGTAAAAGTTCAAGAGCAGACCCAAGATACTGGTGAAATTGGAGAAATGGAAATAGAAGATGGGCAGAAAAAAGATGTGGAGGCAGATATAGAGTCAAAGATCCAGAAAGGGGGACTGTTTGAGCTGGCTAAACAAACAGAACCACAACCTGATCAAGACCAAGAGCACGGTCAGCTAACCGATGATGATGTAAAAGTGAGAATAGTGGTTAAGGAGAAACAGAACAAAGATGAGCAGAGACTAGTAGATGTTGGAGGACATGTGGTTGAAGTCAAAACTGAGAAAGAAGACATGGCGGTAGACGGAGCACACATTGGCGAAGAGTCAGTAGGAGGAGAAGCCGAGATGGAGGGTCTGATCCCCGTGTCGAAAGCAACAGAGAAGACTTCTCAAGAACTAGGTAACTAAGTCTCAATCACATCCTACTGTACATTTACACTAAGAGGCAACAGATTTCAGGGACAGTGGCAAGCAACAAAAAGATTTTAAAAAATTTATCCCATGCAAATTAGGTATGATGCCTTCAAGTGACAAATTCAAACGACTAGCTCAAATGATTCCTCAGACCAGTCCTGTGTTGCGTGTGGTCAGACTTTTCCTTAGTTCCCCACTCGCTCACAGCATGAGCTCCTACATGCAATTTAATTCTTGACACGCAAAAATGTAATAACTATGTTTCAACTTCAACTTATCCGATTGTATACAACCTCTCATGGTGGCACGGTGGCTTAGGGGTTATGTTCTCCCTGTGCTTCAGGGGTTTCCTCCCCAGTCCAAAGACATGCGCTGTAGGCTTACTGGCATATCCAAATTGTCTGTGGTGTGTGAATGCGTGTGTGATTGTGCCCTGCAATGGGTTGGCACCCCGTTCAGGGTGTCCCCCGCCTTATGCCCCGAATTCCCTGGGGTAGGCTCCAGGCTCCTCAGTGACCTCGTGTAGGAAAAACGGTATGAAATATGGATGGGTGGATAGTTGGCGCTTCTAGTGAGAGTATTCAGCTAGTACAATTAGCTTGCTTTGCTAATTATCACAGTGAATCGAACGTTAACGTATATTTTATGCAATAAACTACTGTCCAGTTCTTCTCTCCATGTTCTCCTGGCCTACATTGATGGGTTTCACACATTAATATACCATCATGGACATAGTCTGCAGTAAAATAGGAGCGGGACTACATATTGGACGGCAAGCTTATTGAAACTTGTTAGATCGCTCACAGTTAATTGCGCACAAGTGTGTATCTGATATTCAAGTGCCATTTAGGATTCTGTGCATGGCCTTCGGTGTTCGTCTCACCTCCCTGCTGTAATTTTCATCTCTATGCTAAATGTCTCCCCTGGGTCACAGTAGAGGTCATTTTGGATACAAGGTATTTGAGACTTTGATGGTGTCCAATATGTTGAATGGTGTGCATGCTATAATTGTTTTGGAATGATTTAAAATGACTTAAAGTTCAGGACAGTCAGGAAAGTTTGGACTTTAGTCAAAAAAATGTGTTTCTTTTTGTTCCAAAGTTACTATTTTGCTAGAGTTGCTACATTGGTTATTATAAACCAGTCCCTCCGGGATTTTGCAATTTTGCGATCGCGGAAACGAATGCAAGCTCAAGCAAGCTTTGGAATGTTCTGAGGTGCTTGTAATTCTTCAAACTTACTGCAGATTTGGTCATGTGACGTCATCACAACGCACATTCAGCCAAAGACCTCTTCGAATTCACGTGCGTCGAACATGAGTATCTCATTTACCAACAAACATTTAGGTTTAGATTTAGTTTTAGATTAGGTTTAGATTTAGTTTTAGATTTAGATTACATTTAGATTAGGTTTAGATTAAGATTTAGATTAGGTTTAGATTTAATTTTAGATTAGGATTAGATTTAGGTTTAGATTTAGTTTTCGATTAAGTTTAGGTTTCGATTCAGTTTTAGATTAGGTTTAGATTTAATTGTAGATTTAGATTAAGTTTAGGTTTAAATTTAGATTTAGATTAAGTTTAGGTTTAAATTTAGATTTAGATTTAGATTAGGTTTAGATTTAGATAGAGTTTTCAGAAAAAAAAAAAGCACAAAAAACTCCAAGTTGCATTATAAATTTTGAAAAAAGCCACAGCAAAATCAAGCCGCAAAATTTTTGCTCGCAACCATCACAACAAAACTCTGCGAGAACCTGTACACACTGGAATATACACCAAGTTGCCAGATCATTCAATTTTGTATGCCTTGATATTCCATAAACATCTTTTCTGTGTTCTTAGTGTTTCTCCTAAAAAATTATGTATAAACTACCTACGTTCTGGACATGTTCTTATTTATTGCTATTACAGTGGGTATAAAACCTGAATCTGCTTTCAAGAACTGTATAAAAAAATTGTTTGTGTTTCAGTCATAAATAAGAAGGAATAAGGAATAGAACGTGATGGTGTAGGATATTATAGGAATCTAATCATCGACGGGGTGCAGCTTTACTCTATGTGAAGCACAGTTACTGTTAACAAAGTTGTTTATTGTTCAATAACTGCATGTTTTATAGTGTTTAATTTCTCTAACGACGAAGATGTTTTCTTTATTAGAAAATGAGATGTCATACTGTACTTTTTATCCATTTATAGTTACCAAGTGCTGGTACTTACAAAAAAGTTGCTCCTATAGAAACGATAACGTATTCGAACGAGCGCATTAATACTGTATAAACCTGTGATTTGCCAGATCTTCAGTACTCTCAGAGCTACAGTTATAGAAAACCAATCAACACCTTCTGACCAATCAGATTCAAGAATGATGTGGTTTAATGAAAGAATAATGCTTAGTGGAGTGCACAGAGTGAATGAGGTCAGGTTCAGTTTTATATGTTAATAATAAAATCATTCTTGATGATGGATTCAGATGTTTGGATAACATGGAACGTCATTTCTAAACCATATTATTGTATTATTTCTAGCCACAGATGACATGCGAGAGACTAATGACCTGAATGACATTGTGACGTCCAGAGACCCAGTGCTCAACTGGGATGTCCCGACACTGGGCATCAGTGGGAAGGCACTCCCTCCTTTCCCAACTGTGGCTATACTAGTAGAACTCGGAGAAAGTGATGAACTAGTGGAGGAACCTGCAGACAAAACACGTAGCTGTCACCACAAACACACGCACACTTCCAAAACACTCACAGCCTACTTCTCTTTGTACTTCTGCTTCTTGTTGTGTCTAGCGGAAAACATGTTTACAAAATGGCCTGCTGTTCATATTTGTTGTTCTTATTCCTGTCTGTCAGTCTCATTCTCTCACTCTTATTTGATCTCTCGCAAGAGTCCACCACTCCAACGCAGGAAGCCTGGAAGATTGGAGTGATAGCGTTAGCATTCTTCCTCATTCTGCAGACCCTCGTCACTGCTGTCTACATTCTGAAATGCGAGAGAAGAAGAAACAGGTTTGTGTGAGGAACATGTTTCTAACATTTTATCACTCTCCTAAATGTTTGTGTACATCCAATGTGTGTTTCTTGCAGTTGCGCAGTCCCAGAGAGAGTGTGCGAAGATGGAAACGAAGCTGTTGAACATGATGGAGCAAACGCAGACACTGACGAACAGTGAGCACGCACACACACATACACACACACACATGCAAATGCTTGCAAAAATGCTCCTGTGCACAGTCCTCTTCAAGTCATACCAGAGGTTTTCGATAGGATTTAAATCTTGGCTTTGACTGGGCCATTCCAAAACATTTATCTTCTTCTTCTGAAGCCATTCCTTTGTTGACTTGGATTTGTGCGTTGGGTTACTATCGTGCTGGAAGCCTTCAGGCTTTGTGCCAAAATAGATTGGTGTGTGGATCTATCCATGATTCCCTTTATCTCAACTAGAGCCCCAGTCCCAGCTGAAGAGAAGCAGCGCTATAGCATGATGCTACCACCACCATGCATCACTGTACTATAGGTATGGTGTAATTGATTTCGCACCAGAAATACCTTTGCCCAAAATGTTCTACCTTGGTCTCATCATACTATAACACATCTTCCCACATGTTTTGACAAAATTTAGGTGGGCTTGGATGTTGTTGTTTTTTCTTATGAAAAAAGGCATCCATCTAGACACCGTACCCCATATCTCAGACATGTGAGGAATACAGAAATTCCTGCAACAACTTTAATGTTACTGTAGATCTCTTGGCAGCCTCCCGGATAAGTTTTCATAATTTCTATTTGTCTTTCCGCTTCCAATTTCATTGGTTGCTATATCACATATCGCAGATCTGACAATATAGTTGCATGAAAAAAAGCTAATACATTACCGACCGTGTTTGTTTATAGGACCACGGTGGATGATCTACCAGAGTGCTCCGAAATCCAGCGAGAGATGTTCGCTATGATTCCAATTCACACACACAGTACGGTGGAGAAGTCATTCAATCATTGAACTTCTGTTCTTTAGAGCTACTGCTTCAACACCACTGCCTCAAATATACTGTATGTGTGTTTGCATCTCTGTGACCGTGATATATAGTCTATATATACACTACCAGTCAAACGTTTGGACACTCTAGATCAGGGGTGTCCAATCTTATCCGCAAAGGGCTGGTGTGAGTGTAGATTTTCATTCTAACCAAGCAGGAGCCACAATTGATTCCACCTGTTTAATCAGTTGATCTTGGCTTTCAATAGACTCAGGTGTGGCCTCTGCTTGGTTGGAATGAATACCCGAACCCACAAAGGCCCTTTCCGGATAAGATTGGACACCTCTGCTCTAGATAGTTGCATCACGGTCTGGGAAAACCTGTCGGATGTTGGTATGTTCATATTGGAATTCTGGAAAATGCTGAAAATAGAGGGTTTAAAAAATTATTTTTTTAAATTTTATTTTATTTTTTGCTACTAGCATATTTTGACATCTCTACTTTGAAATAAAACCAAGAAATTTAGTCAAGAGAACAGAACTAACTGTATGAACCAGCAATTATCAACATTTCCTACAGTCAACATATAATATTTGAAAATTTGTCATTTTTTTCCTTAGTAGATTAGGTTATAAATATAGCAGTGGGTGAAGTGTCTTTCAGTGGAATTTGAGTAAAATCACCAAATGCATTTGTCTGCATTATCACATTTGATTGTTTTTAAAAGCCAGAACGTTACTTGGGATTGAAATACTGTACGTGCAAATCATTTGGCAATTTTTAGTTCAGGAAAACCTGCAGTTTTCAAAACTCTATATAGTAAAAATCTAAATTTCACCATGTGAAGGGTTTTCCCAGGCTGCCACACATATATTTCACTGTTGTGAAGATGCTTATTTGTCACGCATGTAAATAGTGCAGTTATTGAATGTGAATAAACTTTGTCTATGAATCAAAATGTGTTTTTCCTATAAGTAGGTTTCTTTAAATTGTAAGTAGTTTTCCTTGAAATTGCATTTCAATAGAAACAACTGGAAAAATAAAAGCTTCCTAGCTGAAGGTCCTCATAAACCTGGTTGAGAAGATTGGTACGATGTTGGTGTGATTTGTTATTTCATAGTGTCAGTGTCTTCATTATTATACTAAATGAATAGAAAATAGTACAAATGAAACAGAACCTTATATGAGAGCATATTTCTAGACTTTTGATTGGTTGTGTGTGTATGTATATAAGGTCTGTCCTCTATGTACCAGATTAAACGTTAAAACCTATGTTATAGATAACAGTGATATGATCAAAATAAAGTAAAGTTACGAGGTCACCGTGTTTGTTTTATTATCAAGGAGCTACAATGCAAAAATAATGACATTTTTCCATCATGTCATACTGTAGGTGGGAGGAATAGGAATGAGGAATATAATACAGTTCCTTGGAGTTTAGCAGGTTAAGCAAAGACATGCACATTTTCACACATCTGCAAATTTATGAAACCCTTTTTAACTGCATTATCTAGGTAAAAAGAAAAATTTAAATAAAACAACACGCAGTGGTACTTGAAAGTTTGTGACCCTTTAGAATTTTCTATATTTCTGCATAAACATGACCTAAATCAGATTTTCACACAAGTCCTAGAAGTAGTCAAAAAGAACAGAATTAAACAAATGAGATTATTATACTTGGTCATTTATTTATTGAGGAAAATGATCCAATGTTATATATCTGTGAGTGGCAAAATTAGGTGAACTTCTAGGATTAGGAGTTTAAATTGAAGGTGAAATTAGAGTCTGGTGTTTTCATTCAATGGGATGACGATCAGGTGTGAGTGAGCGCCCTGTTTTATTTAAAGAACACGGATCTATCAGAGTCTGATCTTCACAACTCATGAAAGTGGAAGTGTATCATGGCATACACAAAGGAGATTTCTGAGGACCTCAGGAAAAGAGTTGTTGATTCTCATCAGGCTGGAAAAGGTTACAAAAGCATCTCTAAAGTGTTTGGACTCCATCAACCCCCAGTCAGATAGATTGTGTACAAATGGAGGAAATTCAAGACCATTGTTACCTTCCCAGGAGTGAAGACCAACAAAGATCACTCCAAGAGCAAGACGTGTAATAGTCCACAAGGTCACAAAGGAATCCAGGGTAACTTCTAAGCAATTAAAGGCCTCTCTCATATTGGCTAATGTTAATGATCATGAGTCCAGCATCAACACTGAACAACAATGGTGTACATGGCAGGGTTGTAAGGAGAAAGTCACTGCTCTCCAAAAAGAACATTGCTACCCGTGTGTAGTTTGCTAAAGATCATGTGGACAAGCCAGAAGGCTTTTGAAAGATGTTTTATGGATGGATGAGACCAAAATAGAATTTTTGGTTTAAATGAGAAGCATTATGTTTAGAGAAAGAAAAACACTGCGTTCCAGCATAAGATCCTTATACCATCTGTGAAACTTGCTGGTGGTAGTATCATGATTTGGACTTGTTTTGCTGCATCTGAACCCGGATGACTTGCCATCATTGATGGAACAATTAATTCTGAATTATATTAGCGAATTCTAAAGGAAAATATCAGGACATCTGTTCATCAACTGAATCTGAAGAGAAAGTGGGTCATGCGGCAAGACAACGATCCTAAACACACGAGTCGTTCTACCAAAGAACAGTTAAAGAAGAATAAAGTTCATGTTTTGGAACGGCCGAGTCAAAGTCCTGACCTTAATCCAATAGAGATGTTGTGGAAGGACCTGAAGCGAGCAGTTCATGTGAGGAAACACACCAACATCCCAGAGCTGAAGCAGTTCTGTACTGAGGAACGTGCTAAAATTCCTCCAAGACGATGTGCAGGACTGATCAACAGTTACTGCAAACATTTAGCTAAAGGGGGTCACACCAGATAATGAAAGCAAAGGTTCACATACTCTTACCACTCACAGATATGTAATATTAGATCATTTTCCTCAATAAGTAAACGACCAAGTATAATATTTTTGTCTACTTTTATGACTTTTGTGAAAATTGGATGATGTTTTAGGTCATAATCATAGGCTACAGAAATATAGAAAATTCTAAAGGTTTCACAAACTTTCAAGCACCACTAACAGGGACAAAAATTTAGAATTGTTTTATATTGTTTGTTAACACCTTTACTTAATTATTTGTCAGTTAATAAATGTCCCGGGTTTTCCATGATTGGGGTGGGATTTTGCACTGGACATTACATTTACAAACATGTATGTAAATGTAAAAGACATAAAAACAACTAAAGTGTCCTTCATAACAACTTATGTGCATATTTCAGATAGATAACGTAACATTCATAAACTCTCTACAGCACTTAAACAGCACTTTGCCTGTCCTAGGCCACTATAACTACACTTACACTGAAATATAATCACTCAATTTTTAAAAATGTGATATTTATTTATTTTTTTGCAGTAATGTGTGAGTCCTTTTAACACCTCATGCCTGAATATCCTCCTCCGTGAGTCATTATAGCTTATAAAAACGTATTTTAGTGTAGCATTCAGCATTCACTCAACCCTGTTACCTCAACACATTCACCCCAGTGAAATATTTGGAATATGCTACGAGTCACATGTTCAACAAGAAGTTGCATAGACAGAATTTCCCAAAGCTCATGGGAAGAAGAAAACTAAGCACTCTCCAGATATACTGTGGTATCAACTGGGAAGGTCACTTTGAAAGCACAACTCCATTCCACAAATTATAGCTTGAAAGTAAAGTATTAATCAAAACAAAATATTTGTAGTAAATCATTAGAATGTCGTTTCATGTCCGCATGGCATTAGCATAAACGCTAGCAAATACATTGTGTGTTTGCTAATTCTATGCTAAACGTTTTTACTCATTTAAAAAATGAGATAGTGTTGCCTGACATGGGTTAATACAGTTTTTGAATGGTTTGCATTAATACACTGTCAAAAGATTTGATTCATTTTTAAATATTACAAGGGCTAAATGGCACAACAATAATGGATTCCCAGTTTTAATGCTGGTTACTTTAATATTCTCAATCAAACATGATATGGTGTGGCTTTTATACAGTTCCTTTGAAAGTATTGGAATGGCAAGGCCAATTCCATTTATTTTCACTACACATTGAAAACGTTTGGGTTTGAGATCAAAAGATGAAAATGAGATGATAGATCTGAATTTCAGCTTTCATTTCCTCGTATTTACATCTAGATGTGTTAGCTTTACAACACGGCTACACAATTTTTTAGGTGAGCTAAAGAATACGAAGAGAACGTGTTAAAGTAAATGAAAGTTAAAAAAACCCCAAAACCACTCAATATTTGATCCAAAACATAAAAGCTCATCAGTCCAGCATGGTGGAGGTAGTGTAATGGCTTGGGCTTGTATAGCTGCTTCCGGAACAGGCTCACACATCTTTATTGATGATGTAACTCATGGTGATAGCAGAAGAATGAATTCAGAAGTCTACAGAAACAACACGTACGTCTCAATTCGTGTACTTTTGCACTATTCTATGCCGTTTTGTAGTATAAATAGTGCCAGTAGTATGTTCACTGAAAATTCCAATTAGAAAAAGTACACCTTATATACCGGACGATGCACTTAATAAACCGAAAAAAACCGAAGTGTGGAATTTTGGACACGTCATGCACTCGACTGTCGCCAGCTTTAATCATGTAGCGGGGGGCGCTATCAGACTCCGATGTTGAATGAAAAAATAACCTTGTAAAATTCACGGTTGAGTACATAGTGCGTCACTTGCGACACAGGTGATATGTCTTCCAATTTATAGAGAAATGCATCCAATCTAATTGGAAGGAACTTTAGCATGCAGCAAGACAGTGATCCAAAACACACTGCCAGCTCAACAAAGGACTTCATCAGGGGGCAAAAGTGGAAGGTTTTAGACTGGCCAAGTCGATCACCAGAAGTTAACCCAGTTGAGCAGTATTTCACCTCCCGAAGAGACGACTCAACGGAGAAACCTCAAGAACTAAAAGAACAACTCAAAGAAGCTGCACTGAAAGCCTGGAAAAGCATCACATAAGAAGAAACCAACAATTTGGTGATGTCAGTGAGTCGCAGGCTTGATGCAGTAATTGCAAACAAGAGATATGGAACCAAATATTGAGTGTAATTTACTTTAATTTACTTTAAGACTATCTGATCCTATACTTTTCCAGGCCTAATTAATTTCCTAAATAGACACAAATTATTCTGAGCTATACGAAATGATACTTCTGAAATAATAGAATGATAGAAAAGTACTTGCTAAGATGAAAACAGTTCTTGGTTCTCGTTTTCTCTTTTATCCCTGTAAGTGCTCTTATACTTTCTATTGGCATGAGAAGCAACTCTCTCTCTCTCTCTCTCTCTCTCTCTCTCTCTCTCTCTCTCTCTCTCTCTCTCTCTCTCTCAATCGCGGCTGCTGATCACGAGATGAAGGGATCAGCGAGATGAGGGCAGTCATGAGGGGAGGGTTTTAAAGAATTTCCAAGGATTTGTAGAAGTGTAAAGCAGTGAGACAAACAGAGAACGAGAGAAAACTGATTCCAGGTACATGAATTTATTTTTTAATTCATATATATTTTATGGTATTGTCAGAATGAAGACAAGTCATAAATAATCAAACTGTGTGTGTGTGTGTGTGTGTGTGTGTGTGTGTGTGTGTGTGTGTGTGTGTGTGTGTATGTGTGTGTACAGCTATAAAAATCCTTGTTTAATGATCACAAATACTGATTTTGCAATGGACAAATGTTGAGGAACTTTTAACTTGTAACGTTTTGCTTTTACACCACACCACACTACTTATGAAAGCGTGATGGGTCATACTTTTTATCCATTTATAGTTACTTTTGTGGATCGTCTGCGTTAGAGCAGCTCATCCGTAACCACTTGTTTCTTGACGTTAATAAAAACGCAGTTTGTTACTGTATAACACCAAGAAATCCTCCATCCTCAAGACATTTCTGTATCGTAAAACTTCACACGTAAAAGTTACAGCTTTACCTCTTCCTGTTACAAAGCACTGACACTGGAGACTCCTTCCATAACTGCTAAACAGCTCCTGAGACAAAAAATCTCAACAATTACACACTATTTGAATCCTAATGTATTAAATCATGTATTAGATTGAGCGCATTAATATGAACCTTGAAGAAAAATCAATCAACACCTTCCGACCAATCAGCTGAGGTATACGTAAATCTTTATTAGCATTTATCCTGTGATGTGAGTTTTTAGGGTAAGGGCAATGTGATAAAGCATTGACAGTGTGAAAGATACACTGACCATACAGTGTTTGGCTCTGAGAATGTAGTGTTTGAAACCTAAATCGAGAGTTCTGTGTTTGAACAGAACCTGCATGTAGACAGGATGTGGCAGAGTGTGTTTTCGCTCTGCATGTACATCACGGTCACCCAGGCGCAGTTCCCACGCGAATGTGTGACACCCCAGGTCCTGCGTAGTGCCACCTGCTGTCCATCTCCCACTGGCCTGGCCAACGATGAATGTGGAGTGAGGACCGGGCGTGGCCGGTGTATGCCAGTCGTCGTTGATTGGCGGCCACACGGCCCTCAGTACCCTCACGACGGACGGGACGATCGGGAACGATGGCCGCTGCGCTTCTTTAACAGGACCTGCCAGTGTAACACAAAATTTAGTGGGTACAACTGTGGACGGTGCAGATATGGGTTTACTGGAGTAAACTGTGATCAGAGAATTAGTGTGGGTAAGGATCACACACACACACACACACACGAACACTTTTTCCTTCACTAACAATTTTGTAGTTTTTAAAGAAGAAGAATCAAGAATTCAGTAGGTCTGTGGAATCCATTATACTAAATAGCATTAATTCTTGTTTTAATGCACCTGGCAAGTCAAAGTGATGAATTTGGAATGGGATGCTATATACTCTACTTAACATTTGGATAATAAAACCTGATTTTGTTACTGCATACTGCATTTACACCCATGTTTATCAATTCCCGCTTATGTCATCGTGAATCCAGTGCGTCGTAACATCATGCAGATGTCCCCAGAAGAGAAACGGGCTTTCGTGAACGCTCTGGATCGAGCCAAGAGAACAGTCCATCCTGATCTGGTTATCTGCACACGACGCTACCAGGAGCTCTTCGGCCTGGACGGAAACACGGTCCAGTGTGAAAACATCACCGTCTACAACTTTTTCGTCTGGACTCATTATTATTCTGTTGGGAAGACGTACATGGGGCCGGGACAGCAGAGCTTCGGAGGTGTGGACTTCTCTCACGAAGGTCCGGGATTCCTTACGTGGCACCGGTTCCACCTGCTGCAACTAGAGCGTGATATACAGGTGAGGGGAAAAAAGGAGACATTTGAGAGCTTTTTTTGGAACGTACAGTACATAGTATATTAAATATCGAATGATATAAAAGTACAAATACCAATTATATAAATATATGTACAATATATTAGCCTCAGATTCCGGTCCTTGGCTGACAGGAAGTGGAATCTGATGTGGTATTTTTGCTGTTGTAGCTTCATTCACCTCATGATGAGGGGTAGTGGGGGCTTAGCGGTTAAGGCTCAGGGTTACTGATCGGAAGGTTGGGGGTTCAAGTCCCAGGACTGACAGGTTGCCACTATTGGGCCCTTGAGAAAGGCCCTTAACCCTCTCTACTCCAGGGCGCTGTATCATGGCTGACCCTGCGCTCCGACCCCAACTTCCTAACAAGCTGGGGTATGAGAAGAGAAGAAAAGAATTTCACTGTCCTGTAATGTGTATATGATTAATTAAGACTCTATCTATCTATCTATCTATCTATTATCTGACATGTGCATTCTGAGATGCTTTCCTGCTCATCACGGATGTAAAGAGTAGCTCAAACCTGTCTGGCCGTTCTCCTCGTCCTCTCTCATAAACAAGGCATTTCTACTCGCAGAACTTACTGGATGTTTTTTTGTTTTTCGCACCAGGTTTTTTTCCTTTATTCTGATTCCAACATTGGCTCTTGACATTTATGTATCTTCATGATTTTATGCACGGCGATGCTTCCACGTGATTGGTTGATTGATTGGATAATTGCAGGAATTTTGCAGGTGTACTTCTAATAAAACTACTGAAGTGGAAACGTAAGACGTGAAAAAAATAATATGAAATTGTAAGTGATGCTGAAAACGTGATCTTTGGTTATAGGGTTATTAAAAAATTGAACTCATTCGCCTCTACACGTTGGCGCGTAGGACATGCTCGGGAACCCGACATTCGCTCTGCCGTACTGGAACTTTGCGATTGGAGGGAACGAGTGCGATATCTGCACAGACGAGCTGCTTGGAGCCAGGAGCAGCTTCGACATGGACAGCATTAGCTCTAACTCCGTGTTCTCTCAGTGGAGAGTGATATGCGAGGACGTGGAGGAGTATGAGATGCAAGGGACCATCTGTAACAGTGAGGAACTCGCACGCATGAACACCCATCCAATATTTGTGACATTTAAATGCAGACGTAGCGTACACAATGGCCTGGCTATGTGCTGGCTCGTAATGCACGCACGTATACACGCACGTCCGTCTATGTTCCTTCGGACTCTTATGTAGAAATATAGAAAGCATGTATACTAAGCATGCACACGCAAAGATTTGACAAAGATTCGAATTTCCAAAATGAGCAAGAAACAAATGACGCTTAGCATCATGTATCCTTTTTTAAGCTACCCACATGGAGTCACAGTCTCAAAATGATAATTGTGCTTATTTGTACTCAGCTAAGAAATGCACCAATGGGAATCCTCCATTAATTGAAGGAAGTACAACACTGCTATCCATTGAATGTTTCAGGACATTATGCCGGCCCTTAAATGAGCTAGTACCAGGCATAAACGTTATCCCAGTAGCTGCTGCACAGAACCAAAAATCAATTCAGAAATGTTCTAAAATGCTGTGCTATGAATCTTATAAGTCGCTAGACATTACAGATAGTGGACTTTTTGTCCTTTGCACTTCTCCAGTTCCGTTCACTCTCATTCCAGTTGCCTTTGCGATTGCAATACATCTTGTAGCCAGTAGAGGGCTCTAAAGAACTAACTGCTACAGATGAAAAATATGGCATATACCTGTATCTTCTGCTCTACAAATGAGGTTTCACTGGATTGTCTGAGTGTGTGCGTAGGTACAGAAGGAGGTCCAATCAGACGGAATCCTGGAGGGAACGTGGCTCGGCCGATGGTACAGAAACTACCGGAAAATCAAGATGTCATCGACTGCCTGGAGCTCAACAATTTCGATACTCCTCCGTACTACTCCACCTCGACCTGGAGCTTTAGGAATACTATTGAAGGTAAAACACACAGCTTCATAAGATTCCATATGGAATCTTAGGTAGAAATACTATTGCACACACACACACACACACACACACACACACACACACACACACACACACACACACACGCACACAGCTTGCTATTTGGAACCCATTAAACCAACATGGACACATACTATAGAATATTACTTTGTGAGTGTGTGTGTGTGTGTGTGTGTGTGTGTGTGTGTGTGTGTGTGTGTGTGTGTGTGTGTTGTTAGGTTACAGCACCCCCCAGGGGAAGTATGACCCAGTGGTGCGCAGTCTACACAATCTGGCTCATCTATTCCTGAATGGTACAGGAGGTCAGACCCATGTGTCCCCCAACGACCCCATCTTTGTCCTGCTGCACTCCTTTACTGATGCCATCTTTGATGAGTGGCTACGTAGACACCGCCCTGGTACACAAACACACACACACACACACACACACACACACACACACACAACTAATTAAACTAAACATTTGGCCACCAGCAAAAACAGAGCAACGAATTAAACAGAAGTCCTGTACCCAACAAACACCAAACACCCTGCCCTCCCCCCTCCTCCTACACACAAACACATGATTCATCCCCGGTGTATTTCAGGCGCAGTGTTTTACCCTAAAGAAAACGCTCCCATTGGTCACAACTGGCTTTACAACATGGTTCCTTTCTGGCCACCGGTCACAAATGCGGAAATGTTTGTCTCGGCACCGGACAGTCTTGGATACACCTACGAGGTCCAATGGCCAAGTGAGTGAAACTCTATTATACCGTAAATACTTTCATTTCATATGCTTGAGATTATATTTTGCTTGACTCAAAGTAACCAACAAACGTTTTATGAACATCACGCGAGTTTTCACTTTCATGAGGGTGAGCGTTCTGATACGTGTATGAAGCTCGCAGTACAAATTAATGTGAACGAGAATTGTCACATGATGCATTTACAAGGTTCATTCCGTCATCCTTAGTAACTGCCTGGTCACGGTCAGGTGGTTTATATTAGGCTACAAGTTGTCTGTCTATGTCTATCAGTTTTTGCTCTGTATGTGAACTAAAATTTACATTGCTTGTCCCCCCAGCTCGGCCATATACCGTCTCAGAGATCATTACCATTGCTATAGTGGTCGTAGTACTGGTGGTGATGGTGGTAGGTGGAGTCACTTCATGTTTTGTCCGAGTGTACGGCTCGCGCGAAGGGCTGGAGCCGCTGCTTGGCGAACATTACCGGCACTACTCAGAAGACGATCACAAGTTTCACTACGCAGCCTGAAGATGAGTGTTTGGTTTTTATTTTGGACATGTTACGTCATTCATCAGAGAATTACATAAACTGTGTCTCTGACACAGTACTAGCTATTCAAATGACAATTTTAATGCCGTTCTTACAGCACACGTATTATGGTTTTGAAACGTGCCTAATTTTGTTTTAAAGGTCTCATACAATAGATTTACACACATCTAAGGTCTTAAAACACTTTAATGTGCTAATAATTTAAATTACAGCATTACCTTTTTCCACAGTTTCATAAATGACTCGTTAAACGATTCGTTCTAAGCTCCTCCTTTCAGAGAGCATACTCTGCTCTGGTTGGTCAGATGTCCCAGTCTGTTGTGATTGGTCCACCGCTGTCAGCGTGTGTCGAAAAGGAAACGCCCACTACCGTAACGGGTTTCAGCTCCGTCTGTCAGCGAGCAGCCGATGAAGACCAGAGGCGAGGCTTTTTGTTACAAACCTATGTAGGTTAGTACAGGAAGTAAAGTCTGGAATCACTAACGAGTCATTTCAGCTGTTCAGAATTGATTCAGATCAAAAGAGTTGTCGTGCGCTTTGATTTTTGACACTTTGCAGACCTTTTACGCTCACAAACAGCTACATATAAAACACACTACATGAAAGGTAATATTGGAAAAACCATAATAGGTGCGCTGTAACACTCCATTCTCACATGACACATTGCAAACACTACTTAGATTAATTTACAAAAATTTTAAATAATACTAGTGTTCGAAGAGAAGAAAACCGTATGAAAAGCTCATGATGTGTTTATTATACAGAGCTTGTGCTGACACCTAGTGTACAATTTTGGGATAGTAAAATAATTGCGTATTTTTGTGTAACAGAACGGTCTGTTGCGTTTTGCCCCTTATATTACACAGGCCATCAATTGTGTGGTTATGTCCAGTTATTATTATTGTTTTCAGCAGTGGTTTTCTTCCAAGATGCACTTAAATGCACTGAAATGCTCTTACTTGCAAAATAAAATGTAGGAAAAAAGAATAAAAAAGTGTTTTTTAATTGACAGAAAATCCAGATTATGGAAATGAAACTAAATCTCCAGTGAACAATTTAACTGCATTAATTTTTTATTTTTTTTATTTTAGCAGATTTCTGTGTACAGATGTTTAAAATGAAATCTACTAGTTAAAATTATCATTATTTCTTTGTTTTATGTAATGACAAACTGCATAGAGGGTTATCTATTATTCCGCTCTAGTTATATATTCCATCTATCTTCTATACCACTTATCGGGGAGAACATGCAAACTCCACACACACAGGGCCACAGTGAGAATCAAACCCCCGACCCTAGAGGTGTGAGGCAAACATGCTAACCACTAATATTTTATTATTATTTCTATCAATGTTAATCAACTTGCCTCACAACTGTTATTTATATGACATCTATGAGCAACTGTTTCTAAGCGGTATCAAAGAATTTGGTGCCATCTGGTGGCTGCATGGATAAATAACATCAGGGAGCTTAGCAAGCAGATTTAGCATCTAGCAAAGATGGCCTTCCGGTTTGACCTGTTCTTCCTATGTTTTGGCAACCGGTAAGTAGTACATCAGTCCAAACTGGATTTTTCAGCAGGGACATGAATACACTTGTGTTTCTAACACCTCCTTACACTCCTTTCACTATTTTATTGATGTCTTAATCGCTGTTCCACTGCTTTGCATCAAATGGGAACAATATATATATATATATATATATATATATATATATATATATATATATATATAAATATATTTAATGATTGCGCTCCAAAACATTTGAGACGTTTGATTTGGAATGAAAGTGTCACATGATCTCAGTATAAATGAAGCCTCTGGAAGGCTCCACAGTTTGTTGGAGAATATGCCTAAACAAACAGCATCATCACCAATGAGCTATCAACAACAAATCTGGGACAAAGTTCCTTAAAAGTATCAATCAGAGATATATATCCCAAATTTGTAATAACTACTAGAGCACCATATGGCACAGAAGCAATTAAGAGGCTGGAGAAATCCATAGCTCAGATGGGACGCGAATATAGTCCGAGCGCTCTACAAAGCTTGGCGTTATAGAGGCTGCAAGTGGCGAGCCATAACAAATCCTGTTTGGAGGCATGTTGGAGATTCAGCTAAGATGTGGAATAAGGTTCTCCGCTCTGCAAATTTTGAAAAACTTTTTTGCCTTTGGTTACGTCTTGCGGAAACCTAACACCACTCATCACACTGAGCACTGCGTGAGGGAAGCACGGTGGTGGTAGCATTGTGCTGTAGGGATGCTTTTCATCAGCAGTTATTGGCAAAACGTTGAGGGTAAGCTGGATGGAGCCACATACAGGGCAATACTAGAAGAAAATCCGAGACTGGGGCAGAGGTACACCTAAACATCCAAGACCCTAAACATACTGCCAAAGCTCCATTGAAGTGGTTCAAACCAGGAACCTGAAGGTGTTAGAATGTTCCAATCAAAGCCCAGATATCGATCCTATAAAGAATCTAACTGAGAGTTCACCAGTGCTCTCCATCCAATCTGACAGAGCTGAACGGACAAAAAAAAATCAGGATCCAGATGTGTAAAGCTGATAAAGACATCCCAGAAGACCAGCTGTATTGTATCACAGCCGAAAGGAAAAGCAAGAGACGATACACGGGACAAGCAATAAGATTACAGAACTCGGTTCTCGTTTTTGAAAATGCTTTATTCAACTACTGCACCACTATAAATAGCCTACAATAATGCCAAGCCTATTACAAATATATAGCGTGATAGAAAACAGCTCCATAAAGGGATCTCTGAAGACGACTCTTCTTCAACCTTTGATGTCTTGTTCTTTTAGCAACAAAAACACAAGTTCCTTTAAAAAAAACAAAAAAAACCAAGACGACTTAGTGTTAATGAAATGATCGCGATACAAAGCAACTCGAACGCGTGACACCTTTGGGTCCACGTTCGGCTCAAACTGGCCAACTGTATCTAATATATTAGCAAAACAAACAAACAAAGAAAACATAAAAACTTTTTTTTTCTTCTTCGTTTTTTTTTTTTTTACAGAACACTTTGGCAAAACAGTTAACATTTTCAAAAAAAAAAAAGAAAGAAAAAAAAAGGTGCATATAAAGGAAGAGAAAAACATTCATTCACTTCAAATATATTATAGAATTTCTTCTTACTTCATACACAAAAACAATGCGTTGTATATATTAAATATATCCTGATGGTTTCGGTCATGATAAAAGATTCTATGAAAGAAGAGTGTAGAAAGGGGACGTCTTCTTGAAGGCAAACACACAAACGTAGAAAAAAGTGTACTCATGCTCTTATATCTGTAAGCACATGCGCACACACACACACACACACACACACACACACACACACGCATATACAGGCAACTTCATCAAGTTCAGAGTTTAGGGTGTGCGGGCATGTGTGTGTGTGTGTGTGTGTGTTTGTGTGTGTGTGTGCAAGGATTTATGAGTTGTTTGCATCGCCAGTGTGACTCAGTCTTAACACATAGGTTATACTCAATAAAAACACAATCTGTCATAATAATAATAATAATAATAATAATAATAATAATAATAATAATAAGCTAGAGCTAAAAGGGAAAAAAAAACAGCTTGACATCAAAAAACACAACAGAAACATGGAAATCCTTCACCTGTAGTATAGAAAAGTGAGAGAGAGAGAGTGAGAGAGAGAGAGAGAGAGAGAGAGAGAGAGAGAGAGAGAGAGATATGAAACCACTGTTGGCTACATGACGTTACGTGTGTTAATGATATAACGCGGTTGGTATAAATAGACGAGGTGGCCACTCGATGTTCGTGCACACTTTAGGATTTAAGAATGATCTACTAGTAGATCAAGGCACCGATACCTCACCATAGAGGCATCAAGAACAGATTTTTGTTTGTTTGTTTGTTTGTTTGTTTGTTTTTGTGTCCAGGCACTGTTGGGATAAAATGTCTTCCGCAAAACCCCACACATACATTCGCACCTTCATTTCCTGATATAAAAACAAAGGCTTTTAAGTTATCTTAGGCGTGTATCCCAAACGCTAGTGTTCTGAGAAGCATTCGAGAACGACGCTCCGAAAGCAAACCACCAAAAAAAACTACACTGTAAGAACACCTTGAATATAAAAGTCTTGTTAAAACACTGCTGCTGTAAGCATCAAGACTGTCTTATGCCTCGTCCCAGAACTCCCATTAAGCTCATACTGATTCCCTTTTGAGTCTCTCATGGGTTCTTCATCATGGAGTGTAAAAGCACTATACACGTTCAGCCTGATGTTCTTATTAGAACAGACGGACAGAATTCGAGCTTTTCGGACAGATCTTTATGTAGGCCACGGTGGTGATATGCATAGGAATCGATTTAGTCCCGTTCATTCGTTCATTCATTCATTCCAGCGTCGAGGATTTTGAACGAAACAGTATGACAGTACATTTTTCTAGAATACGGATGAAACCAAAATGGACTACGTACAATAAGAAGAAAAGCCCTTGTACATGTTTGTTCTCTTTAGGACGATACGAGAGAGATAGAGAAAAAATGTACTAGAAAGAAAGCTCATTTGAATACATAAAGAAAGAATACAAATGATTCAATTCAACTGGGCGTGGATTCAAATGGGGAAAGCCTCTGACGTGACACGGTGGTTATTATTATTATTATTATTATTACTTATTTATTTTATAAGATGAAGCCACGAGATGATATTCTGTAGCCAAAAGTGAAGTATAAGAGTTAATGTGTTTAATACTGTGTTAAATATTCCTCCGGCATGAACGGGTGGGGGGTGGGGGGTTTGGAATCTGTTAAAAATCTCATAAGGTGACACGTGTATACACGTCACAACTCCAGTGACACCAGTGTGTCTTTCTGCGTCGTTGCAAGAGTGAAGGAAACTGTAATATGATCAGTCACCTCCATGCTCAAGTTCCTGTCGGCCCAATGGCCTAATTCCGGTGTCCCAATTATTTAGAAAATAAATAAATAAATAAATACAATAGTTACCATGAGTTAAGTGTCCAGAAAATAGATTTCAAGAAGCTTACTTCATGGCCACACCTTATCCATCCATTCATCCATCCATTTTCCATACTGCTTGTCCTACAAAGGGTCATGGAGGAGCCTGGAGTCTATCCCAGGGAACCCGGGGCACAAAGCCGGGGACATCCTGGACATCCAGGGTACCAACGCATCACAGTGCACAATCTCACACACATTCACACACTACGGACAATTTGGAAACGCTAATCAGTCTACAACGCATGTCTTTGGACTAGGGGAGGAAACCGCTGAAAGATGGTTACCCAGAGGAAACCCTCAAAGTAAAGAATGCAAAAATTCCAACACTCAACCCTTTATAAGATGTGTGCCACATCTTATAAAAAGTTATAATAATAATAATAATAAAATAACCACCAGTAGCCTTGTAGTAATCAGTATTGTAATACAGAGCTCTAACAAGTGAAAGTGTGGCCCTGGAACGCTCTATCTGATCTGATTAACGTTCTATATTACAAAAAAACCCATAAAGACGTCCTTCAGTCTCGATTTTACATTCAGAAATGCAACAACAATAAAAATTAATAATCACGTTGCATATTGATCCTACAGATAAATGCTGTTTCGGATCTTCACATCGAACGCCGTGCGTTTCGCTTCGGTTTAAGGAGGTATTGCAGTTTGTTTTTTAACAGCTGTATTAAGGCTACGGAGTGTACAGTAGGTGTGCCTAAACACGGTGGCTATCTATCGTCTCTCGTCCCGCTCATTTTTGGCTTTGTCTCCGACTTCCGGTTTTATAAAAACGAACGCTTAAATTCTCAACCCCCCCCCCCCCCCCCCCCCACACACACACACACACGAAAACGCCAAGAGAGCGCGTTAAAGAAACCGTCCGAAAAACCTTCAAACAACAGCGAACTAAACGGCCGTCGAACGTGCCGCGAAAAATAAAACGATAAAAAGAAAGGAAAATATAACATGACATGATATAATATAACAAAATATCAAAGGAAAAGGTCTAAAAGTATTAGTCAGGTATTCTTATTATTATTATTACTCAGGCAACCTAGTGGTTAGGATATGAAACATCTTAAAAAATAATAAAACAACAACAACAACCATAAAACACTTGGAATCCCATTTGCGTGTTAAAACATGTCCATAAAATGATCCTTCAGTGGTCACTTAGGTCTCTGCTCAGCAGTTTTGCATTTTTTTTTTCTTGTTTTTCCTTATGTTTGTCTCTTTTAATGTTTTTTTCTTCTTCTTCTTCTTCTTCTTCTTCTTCAGGTAACTATTAAATGCCTTAGAGCAAATATGCTGTATTTCAGGTCAGGAAAGAACATTCATACTGAATGTTCCTTCAGTATTCTTCGCAGCCACAGAGACGGGAGGAAGGTTTCGGAAGGTTCCGGATGACGTGAAGTGGAGTATTTAGCAAGGACAGTAGGTTTAATTCAATGTTTAGGTCTGTGCTCTTTTAAAAAAAAAAAAAAAAAAAAAAATCATATGCATTAAGGACTCTCACAGCAGTATAATGCTTCTCTTGTATATTTGCGTTTCCTTTTGTCGTGTACTTTGGAGGGTAGAACAAGCTACATCCTAGCACAGAATCAGTGTAGACTCATTAGTGCAAAACACTGTATATTTTAGGAAAACTTTGACAAAGCAACCGAACATTGGAGTTGTAATAAATGAATGATGGGTGTGTCTAAGGAGCTGTGATGCATTAATGCTTAAGGCACTCCGAATCAGTCTAAAAAAATGTTTAAAAAACTCAAAAAAAGAGGATGTGTTTAGCACAATTATTGAACCATCGAAACAGTCACCTGGAATCTTTGCCTGACAGGTGACTGTTGCCCGAGTAATCTGTACACGGAGCTTGAGATGAGGCTGCATCAGCAGATATGAAATAAGGAACGAGGTTTCCTCTTCAGAGAGATGATGAAACGTAGTAGCACACACACACAGTGATATCAGCAGGCCACAACTGGTGTTTCCAGTCCGTGTCAGTTCGTTTATTGGTCCGTGGAGATTCAATCACGCATCGAGTCAGATCTTGTGCTTGACTGAATGCGTACAGAATTAAATCAGTAGTTCTAGACAACGGTCAGCGTTGAGTGAGTCACAGTAAGTCAGTGTGTAAATTCCGTTATTTTTACGTCTCTGGTCAGCTGGTAACACTTTTCTACTAAAAAAAAAAAAACGAAGCAAAAAACAATAACAATGCATTGTAACGCTCTAATAACGTTCATTCATTCCCCTCATTCGTACCCAGGGGGCGATTTATCGATCCGCCAATGTTTTTGTTAGGTGGGAGGAGGAAACCGGAGAACGCAGAGGTTTAGTGCTTCGAATATCTGTATCTGGAAATGTATCTGGATGCAAATCTGAAGTGCATGTGCATAGACTAAACTAGAATTGAGCAGAGCCCCCCCAGCCCCCCCTCCTTTTCTTTCTGACATTACATTTTTAAAACATTGGTAATGTCTCTGTATGTGTTTTTGTATTTGATCCGGAATTCATTTTGCGTTACATTAGGAAAACAAGTACGTCACGTCTTTCTTATTATAAGAATTAATGAAGTGTGTTCGCTTTAGTTGAAACACTCATTTTCCATCCATCCATTTTCCATAACGCTTATCCTATGCAGGGTCACAGGGGAACCTGGAGTCTATCGCAGGGAACTCGGGGCACAAGGCGGGGGGCCCCCTAGAGAGGGTGCCGATCCATCACAGGACACGATCGCACACACATTCACACACTACGGACAATTTGGAAACGCCAATCAACCTACAATGCATGTCTTTGGACTGGGGCACAAGGAGAACACGCATGCTCTGCACACACAGGGCGGAGGCAAGATTCGAACCCTCAACCCTGGAGCCACTGTGCCCACTGTGATAACATTTTACATGTTTGTAATGTTTTTATAACGTTTAATAAATATTACAGTCGCTTTAGGATTATGTGCAGGCAGTGTTAGGGTTATAAGTTGTCAAGGTCTTATGCATAAAACATAATTAGAGCTTTATGAGGCATTATTAGAGTTCATAAAATGCGTCCAACTTAAAGGGAGACTACACCCAAAAATGACAATTCTGTCATCATTTACTCACCTTCATGTTGTTCCAAAACTGTATGACCGACTTTCTTCTGTGGAACATAAAAGAAGATATGTAGAACTGTCTCAGTGTTTGTTTGTTTTTTGTTTTTTTGTCCATACAATGGAAGTCAATGGGCACCAAAACTGTTTGGTTACCAACATTCTTCAAAATATCTTCTTTTGTGTTCCACAGAAGAAAGAAATGCATGCAGGTTTGGAACGACACGACTAAACGAAGACAGAATTTTCATTTGTGGGTGAACCGGCCCTTTAAGAACAGCAATGATTTAGCAAAGTGGATCTTCGTAGAAAGTGTTACTGCTGCGTTTTTCCGACAGGTTACCAGACTTTCTTTTAATGAGCAGTCGAAAGACATTCTAGGTAGCTGGAGTTTGGGTTAGTGGTCTAGTTTGGCCTTTAGTTCTATATCTGCGTAATGTTTTTGGGGAGTTTTTTTTTGGTCAGTAGATTTAATATAAGTCCTTTATTCTCAGATCAGTCAATAGATATCTCGCTGTGTTTTGGGTAAAAGGTGCAAAACGCGTCTCAGTAGGTCTGGTACACGTCATGGATAGGCACTTGGAAGGTGGCAGCAGGGAAGGTTTGGGGCATGTAGCCAGCATAACCTCCGTATGCAGCAGCTGCCACAGCTGCGTTCTTCTGCAGCGCTGCCAGGGTGGCCGAGTTGGCATGAGCAGCGAAGGGCATGTAGCTCGCACCATACAGACCGGCAGCAGCAGGGATCCGCGGGACATTATGAGCCACGGCGTACACAGGAGTGATGGGACGACCCTGAGAGAAAGAGCAGGAAAGTGTGTAAAATTATATATGTACACACATCTGTATTTCACATTTCCCATTTAAACTGGTTTCACCGACGTTCATGAATGAATTACTTATTAAACTTTTACTTGCTGCCAAATTATTAAGAAGAACAGGACAAGAAACCTCTGTTATAAGAAAAAGAATCAACTTCGCTTTGTATTGAGCTGCATTGCAGCACCCTGGTGATCGCTGATAGTTTTACTATAACAGCACACCCCCAATGTTGTTATTAAAGTGTATAGTAGGCAAGGTGCCCTACTTCAAACAGTGAAAAAGGCTTAACGTTGGAGTACATTCGTCAGAAATTTAAATAGGAGTCTCTATATTCTTTATTCCTACGATTATCTATACAATATAACATAATTGTTAAAAAAAAAAAGAACTACAACAACAAAACTACTCTACGATGTTAATTTGTATTAGTTCATAGGAACGATGCATTTTGCATGAATTCATTTAAATTTGAGCAGAAATATATCTCCCAGGCTGCAATTAACATCTTAGTACTAGTTAAGACTTCTGCACAACACATATTAACCACATATTTGAGAAGGTTGGCATGGAAAAATTTGTCTTAGCAATATCATGAGTACGTATTGAAACTCGGGTAATACTTTCACATGCCGAGAAATGAACCTGATGATGGGTGTGTCTGCAAGTTAAAGGTATGATATTGACATGACAGATACGGAGCTGTCATGCCATAACTAAGTATCTTGTGACTTTTTATCTTGTGATTATTATGATGCAGCAACAAGACATCAAAGTTGTGGAGTTGTGGTCAACACCTGCGTAACTGTGGCCTCCAGTTAATTCTTATTGGTGGCCACAACTTATTAAAAAATAACCACCAAATTGTCACCTCAGTCGCTCCGTAGACACGACCTACAGTAAAAATCCCCATTTCATTTTGGATTTGTTCTAGACCAGCTATTTGAACACTTACTGAATATCTCTGTGTCGGTCCAGCTTTAGTAAAAATTCAAACCAGAGCATTTTAGTGTTTAGTGTTGTACCTGAAAGGGTGGAGGTGTTGAGACGGCAGGAATGACGGCAGCAGTCGATGGAGCAGCAGAATGATCGTGCTGGAGCGCGAGGGGATTGATCAAATGCTCCACTGGGTGAATTTTTCCTTCCTCCACCAGTTTAGTAGCAGCGGGTGCAGCAGAGAACATAGTGGGGTACTGCGCACCGAGACCTGGCAGAGTCACTGCACCCATACACCCATACATACACACACCCACACACACAAAAACATAAGACACAATTTTATAAACAGAAATATATATATATAGAACCCCTAAATAACATCACTCCAATATCAGCGGTGGACGAATCAGAAGCCTGCATTTTTTATTGTTTGTTTTAATTCACAATTTACTACAACCACAAAAGTTTCACACATCGTCTAAAGTGTTATCTAACTCATGGCAGAAATGTTTTCACTAGGCGGATTAATGAATGAGTGTACACAGATGACACATGATCTTTTCAGAATATGCAGGTACATATTAAAGCAGTCCAATTGAACAAGATTTAAAGACAATATGTTTAGAAGAATGGGCCAGAATCACACCTGAATACTGCGGCCGATTAACGTCTTCATACAGGAAGCGTCTTGAAGCCGCCGTTACAAACAAAGGCTCCTCCACTAAGTATTAAATACATTTCAGTTAGCGTGTTCAATGCTTTTTCCCCGTGTCATTCCTCTTTATAACACATAACTTTATTTATGAACTTTAATGTTGTGAATTCTTTATATTTCCAGATTTCTTGAGTTAATACTGATGTCTGGTGAAAATTTCATGTGAAAAGCCTCATTGGAAATATATTTACTGAAAAAAATGTTGATGCGTTCAGTGCTTATTTCCCCCACTGTGTAGAAACACTGACAAAGCCAATCACAATAAATAAAAAGGCAGGGCGAAAATCTTAATTCTTACTCTACACAGTTACTATGACATCAAGAGAACATACGGAGAACAACCTCGAACAACAACGCGTCAAATCTCCGAAATAGCCGAAACTTTCTTTGTCGAGGGTGCAGACATGATGTGCTCTGTATGAACAAGGATAACGATCATGAACTTGTTGTTTACCCTTAAACGTCACTAGTTAACGCATGTAACTAGCTTAACTAGCTTGTGATATGTAATTATAGCTACATTTTAGCTATTGGAGCATTGGAAATTTTACTTGTGAAGTGGGTTGGCCAATAAGTTAACGCTATAATCCACAAGAGGGCGTGCGAGTAATTGTATCATGTATATAGGTGTTCTTACACATGATGCATGACGCAAAACCCACTAAAAACCCACGACCTGTTATAAAAATCACTCCAACATACAAACAAAACCGATGTTCGATTAATTGTCTGATTTATTTTGAACAATATTCGCAATAAGCTATTCTTCCGCTGTGTGATATAGTTTGTTAACAGCAAACGTTACCAATGTGTGTGTATATCACGTATTTTACAGCGTGGTTCAGATTTGAGAACGATTAAACGATCCGTTTCATAATTATGATTTGTCCACCCCTGTTTATTGTCACATTATAGTATATTATAAGTGTGCAAAACATGATGTAAAGGTTATGCGGGTTACATAGTGCTATCGTTGCAGGCCGACGATAATAATAAAGAAACCCGCTAAAATACAAAGAAGCACAAAAGCAGTTAAGCGAAAGAAAGAGAGTGAGAGAGAGAGAGAGAGAGAGAGAGAGAGAGAGAGAGAGAGAGAGAGAGAGAGAGAGAGCACCAGGGACAAAGAGAAAAGAGAAAGAAAATGAAAGGAAAATGGTTCAGACCTACATAACCTGTTCTCAGTTATGGCAAGTGACTTGGCTTAAGATTAACACACACACACACACACACACACACACACACACGAACATGCGGTTCCCCATTGTTTCAACAAACAAAAAGTCTTTTCATTCCTGGGGTTAATTTCGATTTAGGATTAGCAGGTTTAACCGATGTCACAGAAGGCGTTAGAAAAGCTTGGAGGGATCAAAATTCTCAACAACAAAAAAGATGGTTGATTTCACAAGACTAAAAAAAAAATAAAGTGATTAGCGTCAAATACTTTGCTGTGGAGAACAGATTGAGCAAGATGGAAAATTAATTGCGAGATCAGAAAAATCTGAAATGTGTAGGCAGCAATATTATTATTGTTTCTCTACTCCACTCCATTCCACTAAGGGGCAGCAGAGCTAGACAGGTTTATCTCCGTATATATCTCACGTTTGTATTTATTTTTGATTTGTTTTGGGTTTGTTGTTGTTTTGGTTTTCAGATGATCAATTTCCAAAAACATATCAAATTTGTCTGATGTTATGAATTTCACTGCTAATCTAAATGTCTGCCCCTGCACTTTGGAATTGAGAGAGCTGAGAAGAGGAGCGGGTTGAACTGAGTATGTGTGTGTGCTTTAAAGTGTCACACTGACTTGTGCCAGGCTTAATGCCCACTGGATTAACGGCTGCCAGCTCCAGACTGGACATGAGCTCATATGGTTTTTCCGGCAACTTGGTCTTTCCTTCATGGTAGCGGCTGTAAATGCCTCGACCGGCAGAATAGCCACCGAGGTACGAGCCACGGGGCCCTGGGCCTCTGTTAGTGGCTCCAGCACGGCCACGGCCTCGTACAGTACCTGCTTGAAATAGAAAGGACAGGGGACGTTCTTCAGACACTCACACATAGAGGGCGCTGTGTTGTTTCTGACATAATACATAAGAGAGCAACATCATGGGCAATATAAGGTCTGTGTATATATATATATATATATATATATATATATATATATATATATATATATATATATATATGTACTTATATTCTACAAAACTCCTCTTTTATTTTCTACGTTGTGCCTCGTTTTTTTTGTTGGCTTATTATTAGTATTTTTTGAACAATTCTGCGTCACAGTAAGTGGGAGGGTACTGCGTCCTCAGGATTAGAGCAGTTACTGAAGAGGAATGATGAAAAGCGAATAGCAGGTGTAGCTGAATATGTTGTTAAAATGTTACATGATATGGGATAGATTTGATTTTCCTTCTCATGGAGAATGGCCGGTATGACGTCAAAGATTGAGGAAATGCACTTCGGTGTGAAATCAAGCTCTCTGCTCAACCCAACAAACAAAAGATCTCACAGAAGAAAACAAACAAACAAACAAACAAACAAACAAAAAACCCAACAATAACATGGGGGTCAATAATTTGTGATTAGTATCCAGAAATGCTTTAATAGTACAGATTTCCCCCCAGAGGACCAGATTCATTATCATACTGTCTCAGGATCATGGCTGTTCCTTAGCTCCAGTGTAACAAAGCAGGTCTAAGACCAACTCGACCAGCCTCGAGATTTTCTTAAAAGGAATACTGTTACGCCACTTTGAAATAATGATGAATAGTCAAATAACTAGATTAGTACTAACTTACAGCCATCATGCACAACACAAATCAGTTCAAAACCTGACGTATTTAAGAGGAAAGGTCATTTTGGTAACTTGATAGAAGTGCTCATGTGATTTCCTGTAAATGTAGGCTGGAGGAGTATTGCTGGAGACAAACTGCCAGACATAGGAAGCTCAGTAACAGCATAAACCATTGAAACCTTATGATACTTGAGTCATTAAGCAATAGGCCAGAGTTACTTAAGTTACTCAGTGATTGTTGTAAAATGGGACGGCATTAATAATGATTACAACTCCAAAATGTTCATGATCATCCTGATGGAATCAGTTTTCCACACTCTACGAAAGAAACGAGAGAACAATCAAACACCTCTAACCTTTGATGAAGTAGTCACGGTTGGGTCCAATGAGAGTGCTGTAAGGATAGCCGTAGTAGGCGAGGGTGTAGGGATCGCACTGATACACCAAATTCTGCTGAGTACTGTCACTAGTGGTCACGGTTCCCTTGGATGCTTTCTGGTAGCGAGTGTACTGCTCCTTGTCTACAGGCTTGGCCAACGTCACCTCAATGCACGACCCCTCGATTTCGGTACCATTCAGGTTGTCCATAGCCACCACCGCATCGTCCCGGCTGGTAAAGTGCACAAAGGCATAGTCACGGATCTTCTTCACTCGTTCAACGCAGCCTGGGTTGAACTGGCTGAAAATCTTGCGGAGGACCTCCTCGCTGGTCTCAATCATCAAGTTGCGCACGTACAGGATCTTCACCGTTTCCATGATGTCCTCATCGACGTCGATTTCTGGTTCGGCCCAGTCGACAGCAATTTGGTGACCCCAGAGCTGTGCGTACAAAATAGTCATATAAATAAGGTTAAAGTCATTAAAAAAACCACTCTGGTACTTTGAAAAACGCAACCTTTGGGTCTGTCTTTCGGCATATGCCACCCCCAGAGACACCAGACACACCAGACCTGTTTGACTGCCATAATTTAAAACCTTAATCTCTAGAGTCTATTGTAAAAAAAGGTTTCACTGACTGAAGAGATGGATATTATCAGAGGTCTTTTGAAAGCAGTTTTGCACACGTGGTGTCTTACCTGAATACGCCCCGGCATGAGTTTCCTCCTGGCCATGGCAGCTGCACGATGGGACTCGTACTCTACAAAGGCAAAGCCACGATTCTTCATTTTGTCTGCAGCACTCGCATACACAATCACATCCAGAACCCCTTCTGTCACTTTGGAGACTTCCTCCAGAATCTCTTCTCGCTTCTTGGTCTTGGGAATTCCACCAATAAACAGGCGGCAGTTGTCTACACTCGAGCAGACCCCCAGCAATCGTCCAGGGCGCACTTCGTAGTTGTTTAGCTCTCTCACAGCACGTTTCGCCTCATGTTTCTGCGTGTACATGACGAAGGCGTAGCCACGGTTCTTCCCATCAAAGTCCATCATCAGGCGCATCTCATAGATCCTGCCCACTGACTCAAACACCGGCACCAACTCGTCTTCGTAAACATCACGCGGGATCTTGCCCACGAAGATCTCACAGCCACGTGGGGGGGAGGTGCCTTGCCAGCCAGGGGGCGGGCCATATTTGCGTTGTCCGTTCTCTTGAACCATCTTGTAACCCGTGCGCTCTATGAGAGCCAACAGGGCCGCTTCATTAGGTGCTCCAGCAACACCATCTTGAATGGATCCATGGAGGATCGGATGATTATTGGCAGGGTTAGATTTGGAGGAGGGGCTACAGTTACTCATGGTGACGGCAGAGGCGGAGTCTTCTGCTGTCATTCTGACACAAGCTTCCAATCAGTGCTGGAGTCTGATGAAAGAGGAGCATTTGGTTAGTATCTTATAGTTACTGTTAGCACCCTAATTGATTATTTTCCTATAACACCACCAAGAATGACACATCGAATATTTCATTCATTTATCGTTATGGGTAATGTTGGGGAAGTTGATAAGACGAACATTCAAGTAAATACCTTCAGTTTAAAATGCTTCAGATGAAACAGTGCGATAATGATCTGCAAATTTTGCGTGACGATATCGGTTTATTACAGAACGAAAGCTCTGTATTAAACTTAAGATGTCACTTCGATTGGGGGTGGGGTGGGGTGGGGGGTCACGGTGGCTTAGCGGTTAGCACGTTTGCCTTGTACCTCCGGGGTTGTGGTGCTTTAGGGGTTTAGTCCGGGCACTCCCGTTTCCTCCCCTAGTCCAAAGACATGCATTGTAGGCTAATTTGCATCTCTAAATTGTCCATAGTGTGTGAATATATGTGTGATTGTGCCCTGCTATGAGTTGGAACCCCGACCAGGGTGTCCCCTGCCTTCTGCCACGAGTACCCTGGAATAGGCTCCAGGCTCCCCACGACCCTGTGTACTATAAGTGGTACGGAAAATGAATGGATGGATGGATGGATGGATGTCACATTGATGTTTAGTAACAGTTGAATGTTGTTTATAGGTAACGCTCAGGAAGATGTGTAGTATGTTGAAACGAATTAAAATGCGCTAGCTAGCTAGCTAGGAAAACTATGGTTGACTATGGTAGCTGTATATACTATTGATAATGGAGGTGGTGTTTCCTTCTGCACAGCTCACTTCCAGTTATTCCCAGACTCATTTGCTCTTCATTGAGTAATTTTCTTGATTACTACTTTAACTTTGACTCAAGAGAATTATAACCTCACCACAGTAGCAGTACTTTTACTCATTTCTTCACTACCTGCTGATTCCATACTCACATATATCAACAGCTCTGTGATTCACAGCGGTAATGTAATGAATCTCTTTCTCTTGGCCTCTTACCACTTACACACATTCACAAAACAAAAAAAAAATCTTAAATCCCATTCTTAAATTAAAGCCGCCTAATAACACCAGCTAAACCGCATGGACCTACATTCTTCAGAACGGAAAAAAAAAAAAATCCCCAAAAATACCCAAATCCCCTGGTCTGGATTTCTCCTGACACAGCAGCAGAAAATCGGGGGGAAAAATGTACAAAGGTCAAGGTTAACTTTCTAAATTCCAACTATCGGTGCAATGAATTCTCACTGTTCGGCAGGTTAGTATTAACTGTAGGTTTAGTATTTGTTTGAAGTGTTTGCTGAGATTTATCAGTGAGCTGGACACTGACGTTTCTGACGAGTTTAGGTTGCTTAGTAATTGTGCCATGGTTATATAAACGCAGTGGGCTGACCCACACATATCTTAACATGGAATAAACGTAGACGCACAATGAAACACCGTGCTCATTCACACACACACACACACACACACACACACACACACACACACACACACACACACACACTTACTTCTCCATAGTCACGTCAGCACTATAAACTATAAAAAGTAATAGTGTAAAGGTCAGCAATAAGTAATCTTTCCAGGTTTACAAGATTTCAACTACTCATATGTATCTCTCTCTCTCTCTCTCTCTCTCTCTCTCTCTCTCACACACACACACACATAATTAGTACCTGCAAGTTTCATCGTCTGCTCCGAGAGGTGCACTGTAAAAAAGCATGTGACTGAGGGTGATGACTGAATAATAGATAAGTCAGCAGAACTAACCCAAAGCTCATACACAGACTTCCTCATCCACATTCACACACACACACACACACACACACACACACACACACACATACATACACACAGATACAATAATGGATTAATGGCTCCAGGCCAAGCAGAAACAGGAAGAGTAAGGGACCGGCCAATCACGAGGCAACTGATGGATAGACAAGTCATAGTCATAGTCATAGTTCTTGCTCGTCTGAAGACGTTGCTCAAAATGTCACCACTCCCTGAATTCAGGGGGAAGGGGTCAATAGTTTTTGTGCAGAAAATTAACTCACAAATGAGGGATTAGTGATAAAAATAAATATATAAATCTCAGCCTGTGTGTGGCGTGTGTGTGTGTGTGTGTGTGTGAGTGTGTGTTCCGGTGAGGGGCAAAAATCAAGAGTGAATTACAACTCAGCAGAAATGAGGGGGTTGGAGCAAAGAACAGGTTGTGTGCTGGAAGGATGTGAAGGATTCATGTGTGTGTGTGTGTGTGTGTGTGTGTGTGTGTGTGTGTGTGTGTTACATATATGTCTGTATTTTCTGGAAGTGAAACTGTTAAGGTCCCAGTTCCGTTAAGATGTGGCAGGAACAGCTGGAAGTGAAAAGAGAGAGAGAGAGAGAGAGAGAGAGAGAGAGAGAGAGAGAGAGAGAGAGAGAGAGAGAGAGAAAGGAGTTTTAATTATATTCCAGCCTCCATTTCTCACTGAATCTCAGGCAAAATTTGACCTTTTTGCGTGTGTGTATGTGTGTGAGTGAGAGTGAGAGAGAGAGAGAGAGAGAGAGAGAGAGAGAGAGAGAGAGAGAAACCTGAGGTGGCAGCAGGTGGATGATTAACTTACACAAATTACTGCCTACTTGAACTACTGCACATGAACACACAGACACAGACGCGCGCGCACACACACACACACACACATACACACACGTATTTGTCATACTACACTTGTGAGGACCTTCAACTGGTATAATTATGAATGTAACTAATTAATGTAATCTACACCTATGTCTTAACCTAACTCTAAACTCAGGACCTCAGTAAACAAAACAAACATTTTGGCACTTTAAAAAAAAAAAAACTTTTTAAATAAAAGCTGATTTGCCTTATGGGGACCAACCAAATGTCCCCACAAGGTCAAAACCGAAAATTTATAACAGGAACTAACTTGTCTTTTAGACGTTCAACATTAAAAAAAAAAGAAAAAAAAAAGGCAAGTTTGTTTGATAGGGACCACCCGAATGTCCCCACAGGGATTGGAATATCTGACAGCTTTGACCTTGTGGGAACATTTAGTCCCTACCAAGATATAAAAAACATACACACAAAGAGAGTCAAAAAGTAACATTATATTGCGTAATACTCGTTATTGCTTTACTGCTATGCCTTTAAAGAGTAATCAACTTTACAATGAGTGATACACACTGCAGCGTGTGATGAGCTCATGAGTTTAATAGCACTGACTGAGACATGGACCTGATCTTTGACTTCCTGCGGATGAAAAATATGATAACTACACCGAGACACAGACACATGTAAACATCAGCTCGGTCTAGATCGGTTGACAACGGTCTGATTGAGGAGCGAACTGAATACTTGAGAAAAAAAAAAGCTAGGACAATGCATGAGAAAAACAACTGGCCATAATTCAGTGACTCGTCGTAGTTTTCTACACACGGTTTATCCCATCACATGAATTTGTAAAAAATGATTTAGCAGAAAAGCACCTCGTTGGGCCAGACGCTAGCTACAGCATTAGAGACACTGGACAGTGTGTGTTCTCTGTGCCAGATTCAGTAGTGATAATCTGAAGAGTCAGTAGCCGTAAACCAATCAGAATTGCTTAAGTAGTAAAAAGTCACTGTTGTCACATCTCAGTCACGTTAGTCGCTTCTACAGGCTTTGGTAAGCGAGGAATTTTCTGTAGCCAGACCTTTGCGGATGTGAACTGGCCTATTCGATAGGTTTTCGCAAAAAGAAAAAAGAGAAACGAAAGTGCAGAGCAATACTGACCTCCAGCTCAGCACCACTGATAGGACGTGAACGGAAGCAAACACACCATCAGACACTGCAGTCGCTAATGCTGAGACACTCAGGGTCACGCTAATCACAACAACACTGTCATATCACTTATTATTCACACTAATTCCAATAACACTGTCATATACAGTGCCCTTTACTAATATTGGCACCCTTGGTAAATATGAGCAAAGAAAGCTGTGAAAATTGATTTATCTTTATTGTTTAACCTTTTGATCTTCGACTGGAAATGCTATGAATCAACCTGAATTGGACGTGTGTCTATATCGTCTCAGCGCACTGTGAAGAGGACGGTTCAAGTGTCCAAAAAACTCCAAGGATCACAGCTGGAGAATTGCAGGAGTTAGTTAAGCGTCTTGGGGTCAGAAAATCTCCAAGACTACAATCCGAAGTCACCTACATAACCACAAGTTGTTTGGAAGGGTTTCAAGAAAAAAGCCTCTACTCTCATTCAAAAACAAACTCGAGCATCTTCAGTTTGCCAAACACTACTGGAACTTCAAATGGGATCGGGTTCTACAGTCAGATGAAACCAAAATAGAGCTTTTTGACAATGAACACCAGAGGTGGTTTTGGTGCACACAGAGAGGTAGCCATATGGAAAAGTACCTCATGCCCACGGTTAAATATGGAGGTGGATCTTTAATGTTTGGGGCTGTTTTTCTGCCAGAGGATCTGGACATTTTATTAGGATACATGGCATCATGGACTCTTTCAAATATCAACAGATATTAAATGAAAACCTGACTGCCTCTGACAGAAAGCTTAAAATGGGCCGTGGTTGGATCTTCCAGCAGGGCAATGATCCAAAACATGATCAAAATCAACACAAAAATGGTTTACTGACCACAAAATCAAGCTCCTGCCATGACCATCCCAGTCCCCTGAACCCATAGAAAACCTGTGGGGTGAACTGAAGAGGAGAGTTTTTCGAAATGTGAAGGATCTGGAGAGATTCTGTGTGGAGAAACGGTCTCAGATCCCTCGCCATGTATTCTCCAACCTCATCAGGCATTATAGAAGACTCAGAGCTGTTATCTTGGCAAAGTGAAGTTGCACAAAGTATTGCTTAAAAGGGTGCCAATAATTGTTGCACACCTATATTTAACCTGTGTTGTGTTCATTATTGTTTGATATCCATGAGTATATCTGCTAAATATTTTAACAGAAAATCAAAAGGATAAACAATAAAGACAATTTTTCACAGCCTTCTTTGCTCATATGTACCAAGGGTGCCAATATTAATGGAGGGCATTGTAACTTATTATTCACACTAATGACTATAATAGTGTTATATCACTTATTACTTAACCTTATTCTCACTATTGAATTACTGACATATTAAACACACACACACACACACACACACACACACACACACACACACACACACACACACACCTGCTCTGTGGATTAGAAAATTAATCAGTGTGGTGTGTGTGTGTATGTGTGTATATGTGGTGTGTGTGCGTATGTGCGTTTGGTGTGTGTGCGTGTGTGTGTGGTGTGTGTATGTGTGTTTGGTGTATGTGCGTGTGGTGTGTGTGGTGTGTGTGTGTGTGTGTGTGTGTGAGCAATGTGTGTGGGTGTAGAACTTTTTCCATTCATTACTAACATGTCAAATGTGTTTTTCACTCACGGTGTGTGTGGTGTGTGTGTGTGTGTGTGTGTGTGTGTGTGTGTGTGTGTGTGTGTGTGTGTGTGTGAGTGAATGAGAACATAATGCCCTTGTCATACTCCTGAACAAACAGCACAGTGTATAGAGTAACTAAGAGGGCAAAAGAAACAAAAGAAAGGACTTAAAAGCACACACACACACACACACACACACACACACACACACACACATACACACATACCAGTGCATACGCTAAAGGGGGGGTGGCGGCCTTTCAGGATCAAAAGGCGGCAGAGAGAAATAGAGAGACATTGAGAGAGAGACAGTGAGAAGGACAAATAAATACAGAGGGAAAGACAGAACAGACAGAGAGATATAGAGAAAGAGCGAACAGAGAGAGAGACAGAAAGAGAGAGAGAGAGAGACAGAGAGATATTATTCAGGTTTTGATAAAAATGGTGCACAGATCACAACAAGTGACCTTTGATTTCAAAGGTCAAAGGTCAAGACACTTGCGATCTATAATCTTCGCAGCAACACACACACACACACACACACACACACACACACACACACACACCTGTACTACACACTTCATTATTCTCCATTCAGTACTCTCTCTGTAACAGGTATATAAAGATTAAACCTCGTAGTCAACTTTGACCTCATGAACGATTGCGTTAACATTCAAACCCAGTTATCTCTCTACTTATTAAGAGTCTCTGTCTTTTACAGCGTGTGATAACACTAATCTACATGTTCATATACCATCATTTCGTGCGAGATTTCTAGGAAATGAGTTAGATGGCGCACAAGACTCCACGAATTAGTGTAGAAGGCTGCCATTTTGATCAGCTGTGGCACAATGAAGAGAAACCACAGTTTGTGTAACTCGTATATTACTGCGTCACTGTCAGGTATCTTTTAAAGACGGAGCTTATTGACGTTTTCGTTGACGTGAGACTTGTTATGAAACAGTTCGACTCCCAGAGGCGTGGCCACACACGTAGCACAGAGTGGCAGCTGCCTCCTTTCAAATAAGCCTTGCCACCCTAACCTCACACTGCGCTATCTATTACTGCGGGACTACTCGGAGCTGTAGAACAATAATGAAAAGGATACAGTGATGTCATTATGTGGCCATTTGTTCTTCAACAAAGAGCTTCCACTTTTTAGCATGTGAATGGCCTCCAAGGCTGGGATTCAAATATTAGTTATTTATTCCTAGCTGCCTGGTGGCAAACAACAACCAGAAACAAAACTACTGACTGATGAAATGTTTAAACCGAATATTTAGTTTGTTACAACAAGCTCACGCGATGTTGTAGCTATAGTGTAGCGCGAGCGTCTTGTTCCTGAGACAGACTGGACAAGGCGTGAGCTTGTTAGCGTACATGGATGATAGCATGGATGATCTTTTCGAAATCAGGATGTATGTGAAAATTACGGAAGCCCGTTTCCGCCACAGAGAAAACAAAAAAATAAAAAAGGCAATCGTGACTTTATTTCTCACAATTTTAAGTTTAAATTTCACAATTTTGACTATTTCTCACAATTTTCAGTTTAAATCTTGCAATTTTGACTTTCTCACAATTTTAAGGTTAAATCTCGCAAATCCAGACTTTTTTGTCACAATTTTAAGTTTAAATCATACAATTCTGACTTTATTTCTTGCAATTACAAGTTTACATCTCGCAATTATGACTTTATTTTCACGCAAATCTGAGTTTACATCTCGCAATTATGACTTTTTACTCACAATTGCAGGTTCACATTACACAATTTTGCCTTTATTTCTCACAATTACGAGTTTACATCTCACAATTTTGACTTTATTTCACATAATTTAGATGTCAACTTGACATTTAGTGAATTACAAAGAATGCACCGACAAAGCATCAATCATTCTCTATAAATAGACTTCATACGGTAAGAACAACACTCATCAGCTAGTCAAACAAGGAAATCCAGATGCTAGCACGCACTTGTTACCTGAAGCTAGTCATATTTCAGGTACTGCATCAAGTGGACATCTAAATTGCGAGAAAAAAACCTCAGAATTGCGAGATGTAAACGTGTAATAGCGAGTAATAAAGTCAGAATTGTGTAATATGAACTCGCAATTGTAAGAAAAAAGTCAGCTCTGCGAGATTTAAACCCGCAATTCTAAGTAAGAAAAGTCAGAATTGTGAGAAATAAAGTCGCAATTAACATTTAAAATTTTTTCTCCATGGCTGAAACGGGCTTCTATAGAAAATACTGACCAACCAGGGCAAAATAATGTCTTTCATACAACCGTCATATAAGTCGCATGCTTACTAAACGCAGTGATGTGGTTGGAAAATAAAGATGCTAGCTAGATTAGCTAACCACTTCCTGATTTTTTTTTGATGAGGACACAAACACAACTAATTCCGTTTAATACACGTAACTAGCAAATTAGCTAATTAGCTCTACCACATTTTAGCCTAATCAGTTAAGTTTCCAGACAAACAAAAACGTTGTTATATTTCCAGACAAACAAAAACGTTGTTATATTATCCATGAATATTAATCCATTATTCGAAAATGCTTCGAAAACACACTTTCTTGTCCTTGGCTGTAAAGGTGGTACAACCCCATTTGGGACGTTGGGATGCTGTGTAAAATGTTAATACAAACAGAATGCAATGATTTGCAAATCTCATAAACCCATATGTTCTTCAAAATAGAACATAGAAAACATATTAAAAGTTTAAACTGAGGAAATGTACCATTTTAAGGGGGGAAAAAATAGGTAATTTTGAGTTTGATGTCCACAACACGTCTCAAAAAAATTGGGATGGGGTAATAAAAGGCTGGAAAAGTAAGTGTTACTAAAAAAAAAACAGCTGGAGGTTAAATGTCAACAGGTCAGTAACATGACTGGGTATAAAAAGAGTATCTTAGAAAGGCGGAGTCTTTCAGAAGTAAAGATGGGCAGATTCACCAATCTGCGAAAAACTGTGTCTACAATTTGTGGAACAATTTCAGAATAATGTTCCTCAACGTAAAATTGCGAAGACTATAAATATCTATAAATATCATCTACAGTACATAATATCAACAAAAGATTCAGAGAATCTGTGCGCAAGGGACAAGGGTGAAAATCAATATTGCATGCCCATGATCTTTGGGCCCTCAGGTGGCACTGCATTAAAAACGGGCCTGATTCTGTCATGGAAATTACTGCATGGGCTGAGAAACACCTCCAGAACTCATCGTCTGTGAGCAGTTCACCGTGCCATCCACAAATGCTGGTTAAAGCTCTATCATGCAAAGAAGAAGTCATATGTGAACATGATCCAGAAATGCTGCCATCTTCTCTGGGCCAAAGTTCATTTAAAATGGACTGAGGGAAATTGGAAAACTGTTCTGTGGTCAGACAAATCGAAATGTGAAATTCTTTTTGGAAACCATGGACACCGTGTCCTCTAAACTAAAGAGGTCTAAAGAGGAGAGGGACCATCCGGCTTTTTATCAGCGCTCAGTTCAAAAGCCTGCATCTCTGATGGTATGGTGGTGTGTTAGTGCCTATGGAATGGGCAGCTTGCACATCTGGAAAGGCACCGTCAATGCTGAAAGGTATATACAGGTTTTAGAGCAACATATACTTCCATCCAGGTTCCATCCCATCTTTACTTCTGAGAGAATCTGCCTAAGATACTCTTTTTACACCCAATCATGTTACGAACTTGATGCCAGTTAACCGAAATAGTTGTAAAATGTTCCTCCGGCTGTTTATTTTTAATATCACTTACTTTTCAGTCTTTTTGTTGCCCCCGTCCCATCCTTTTTGAGATGTGTTGCGGCCATCAAATTCCAAATTACTTAATTTTTTTCCTTAAAACAGTACATTTCCTCAGTTTAAACATTTAATATGTTTTCTATGTTCTATTCTGAATAACATATGGGTCCTTAAGATTTGCAAATCGCTGCATTCTGTTTTTATTTACATTTACCACAGCGTCCCAACTTTTTTGGAATGGGGTTTGTACTTTGAGTGGTACAAAGTGAAATTAGAAAGCCTTTCATTTGGATTCCAGCTCTCCAACCTACTTCAGCTCAAAAGCTAAAAACTAAAGGTTAACAGGAGCAAAAGAAACGACAGGCAATTTTTAAGCTTTGCACCTCAGTCACACATTATCTCCCCTGTAGATTAACTATGACTTTAGCTAAAGAGTCATCAAAACTTACAAAACGTTCTTTATGCAATAACTGAAGTAGTGACTCAGCAAAAAAACAGGCTGAGAGAACTGTACATTGTGTACGTGTGTATTATGTCTTTAATTTACAGTATCTGTGGTGGCCTGTACGGTACACTTTCTACAGTCCACAACATTTTTGTTTCATTTAAAATTGGAAATAAACTCAAGGTTTTAGAATTTTGAAAGATTTCAAACAAAGAAAGTCAACATTCAATATTTGTATATCTAATATTCAAAATTTGACACAATTTTAGGTCTGTATTAATACACAAGAAAATTTTGTGATGTCTAATCTCTTCCAATCTGATCTAAAACCCATGTCCATGTCAGCTCGAGTGCACACTGTCGTTAAAGGAAAAAAAACAGGACGTACCAAATGCTATGAAACTCTGAAATTCTACTTTTTTAAAGTAGAATTGGTTCAAACTGTTATCAATAATATCATTTGTATTAAATTTGAAAAGAAAAATGCAAAATAGAAAAATTTCTCAGAAATGTTGGACCCCTCTGTCTAGTTGAAATCTGCAGGTTCTCCTGAAATTTGTCTCTTTCACAAGTAAAGTTCTAGCATTTTTAAAGTGGGGATAAGTGGAAAAAAACGCAGACCATTTTGATTTCAAACTGAATTGCTTGCTATCAAACACAGCTATCCTACATCTCGATCATTTCTTTCAGTGTGTAACGAACCATCACACTTCGTGAACAACGTTTTACACAGGTTCAAAAGTAAACGAGAATCCCACGCCCTTTTTTGGTGAAATACATTTATCGATGGCTACGGGAACATATCATGGGTTTTCCCAGGATTGATAAATCTTCAGTCAGTGTGTTTAACATTTACAAAAAAATTCTTCTACACATTGCTATCAACATTCCAATAAATCATAACCAGTGGCAGTAGCAGACGTAAAAACAACAGCAATAGAAACCTGTGCTTGAGCGACTGAGCAAGGTGAATCAGGAAGCAGGAAATAAGAAAATACGGCCTGATTAAGACCGAGTGAAAGTGCATACGCGCACACCTGTCTCCACAGCACATACCTGCCACACACACAAACACACATTCCTCAGGCTTGGTCAACCCGAAAGGAATGATCTGATTGGCTGGGGGGGGATAAAAAATAAAAAAACGGCTTCACCTGCATCAAACTGAAAGTGACGCACCTTTTTGGAAAACCGAATTCCAATTGTTTCTTAAGTAACGAAACTGAAGAGGATTTCTGAAGTGTCTCGAACTCGAACAAAACTGGCACTACTCGCTCCTCCTGACCTTGCAGCAACCCCCTATAAAATGTTGTGTGTGCAGTAGGTTCCAAAGGTCTAACCTCTACCAAGGACTGCTTTTGATTAAAGGAATAAAACACACAGTGGGGAACGTTATTATAGGAAAATATTCAACATCAGGGTGGTGTGATGTGGCGCAACACAAAGAAGAATTACTCTTATCAGCCTGAAGTTGATTATTTTCTAGGAACTATACAGTATATCCCAAAATGGTTTGTTCCACTATTTGCCAACGATTACAATAAAAAAAATGTATTAAAGAATGGGCCGTCATACTTTTATTAATTAATGCTACTTCCTGTTAGCGCTTACATTCCAGAAACCTTTACAAGCCTATCTTTTTGTTGTTGTTGTTGTTGTTGTTGTCAGAAAACAAGACTGTTAGAAGCACTGAAACTGGAGACTCCGTCGATAAATTAGCAGAAGCAAATCTGAGACTTCAATAGAATTCGTATACATATAACTCTGGAGATTAATCCGAACATCCTAGGTGTCGATCAAGATTTCCTGAGTACGTTTGTGAAGTGGTAGCTCAGTGGTTAGGATGTTGGACTTCTGATCGGAAAGTCGTGAGTTTATAATATACCAGCAACACCAAGCTGACACTGCTGGGCCCTGGAGTAAGGCCCTTAACCCTCAATTGCTTAGTTGTATCAAGATATGAGATAAATGTAAGTCACTCTGGATAATGGCGTCAGCTAAAATGCCGTAAATGTAAATATCTTGTTTGTCTTATCAGCCATATTCATGCAATTACTGTATCACTCTGTCAGCATTGCATACATCGAATATTAATGACTTTTATTCTTTTAAACGATGGAATTTTTTTGTTTATTTTGGCAGGATTCACTTCCCTTTCTAAAACCAAAGCTTACGTGTCGTTGCTCATGTGCACGGCTGCCAGACTGGGTTTCCAGTCCAAATCACGTTGCCTTTAAACATTGCCTAAACTCACTGGAATCCAGCGATAACATTGAAAGCTCGATAACTTACAACTGAGATCGACCCGAGATTTTTTGAGGTTTTTGATGCAAAATTAGTTAGAGTACAAGATAGAGGACAAATTGCCCAAGCTCAGGGAATCCCTCATTTTCTCTCAGCACATATAATATTTCTCTGCTTAGACAACAAAGCTATTCAGTGTTTTATGCAGAACCATTTCTCATATATATATATATATATATCATATATATATATATATATATGTATAATTTTCATTACTATAACCATAAGTATTTACCAAACAAATGCAACGTGTGTGTTTTTAGCGTTATACCACAGCACTGTTGAATTCTCAATTATGATTGGTCAGTGATCGATGAAGGTGTGGATTCATTCTGTGTAACAGCAGCTCTTAGC
>NC_030444.2:4675942-4798442 GCF_001660625.3 Ictalurus punctatus
AAAATACAGACTCCTGAAAAAGGGACATTTCTTTTTTTGTTGAGTATAGTTGGAACTTCACTTGCTTTGAAAGGGAAAAGTTACTCTAATGCAGATCACTCTTTTTTTTTTTGCTTTGCTTTCACTTGATATAAGAACTTATAATAGGAGCAGTCTTGCATCAGGCATTCTTTACCAGTGTGTGCTAAGAGATTAAGTGAGGGTGAGGATTGTTGAAGTTGAGGTTGAGTGTAGATGGCAGGGTGAATAAACATGATGATAAAGTATTAATTATTAACGATAGAGCTGGAATAGCACCTACTGTAGATGTTTCACACAGATTACATTACCAGGCAACTGAATCTAACTGTTTATGTTTCTACTAATTCAGCAAACATTTAACACCAAGGAGTATTACAGATGATCTATAAATGTACACAAACAGTGTAAGAAAGTAACATGCTTCCTCCAGTGCAACATAAAATTCAAGACATGGATTCTGCATACAGGAATGCAAATAGAGGCTTAGAGAAGACTAATGGAGGAGACAGTAACCCACATAATTATTATACCTATATATATATATATATATATATATATATATATATATATATATATATATATATATATATATATAATATACACACACACATACATACATATATATATATATATATATATATATATATATATATATATATATATATATATATATGTATGTATGTGTGTGTGTGTGTATATTATACATGCCAACAGTGAAATATGTGTTCCCAGAAAACATTACACACATCTAAGTCATTGTAAACCATAATTTTATGTCTATCAAAGATGGAAGTAGAGATTAAAACATACTGATTGACTGTGATTACTTTAAATGCAATCTGTTCATTCGTTATTGTCATGATTTCCCCTCGTGCTAAGCGCTGGAGCACACAGTGAGAGCCGAAGAGCAAGCACGCACTTCTGTGTTTTCAGTGACATTGGCTTTGTTTACTTTCTACACGTGCATCTGTTATGATTTATATCACTGACTGACTCCTGACTCCACCCCTGTATTGTCATTTGTTGTTTCCTGTATGTGTAATTAGTCTCAGCTGTTTTGTGTTTCACCCCTGATTATGTTTGGTATTTAAACCCTTCGTGTCTCTTTGTTCGTCGCAAAGTATGGCGTGAGATTTCCACGTACCAAGCCTCTGTACCTTGTTCCTCGTTTTGTTTCATATTCTGTGATCTTTCTTCTCATTTCTCGTTTCATGCTGTTGCTTTGCCTGTTTAATGCCCGTTTGCAGATCGCCTGACCCATTACCTGTTTTTGACCATGCTTTTTTCTCATGTTTTGGATTTGTCTGCCTCTCTCTACTTTAATGAAGCTCTTATCTGCACTGGCATCCGTCCTAACCCCCATTACGTGCCATAACACGACAATTATTTGCATGTATATTTGTACACATCTTCCAGAATTTCAATTTAATCACACCAAGGATGACAATAACTCAATAATCTCCTGGACTTTTCACCAGAAAATACAGAAGTAAACTGTCTACCAGGGGACCTTAACAAACAACAAAGATGAAATAAACATGATGATACATGTTATCTAGACTGTAGTTTTGGTTCCAGCACAAGGAAGTCACTACTTTCAACACGAGAGTCTTTTTCCTTTAGATAACAAAAGCAAAGTATACCAGTCATACCAGTATACATGCAACAATGTGGTTTTATGTTTGTTTTTGCAGTTAATTAATCTATCAATAGTGACTGCTAGTCCACGACCCCCATATATATATATGTATATGTGTGTGTGTGTGTGTGTGTGTGTGTGTGTGTGTGTGTATGTATGTATGTATGTGTGTGTGTGTGTGTGTATATATATATATATATATATATATATATATATATATATATATATACACACACACACACACACACACACACACATATACATATATATATATGGGGGTCGTGGACTAGCAGTCACTATTGATAGATTAATTAACTCCCAAGTTCCCAAGGCTGGCATCTCTCTTGGGTCTCATAAACTCAAGAACGTTTCTGAAAGAGGCATGGCATGTGTCCACAATGTTTATCTAAGAGCCTAGCATGGAATCTACCCCTTACTGCTCGTTTATGCAAGATTTGATCCGGAATGAATGTCTCTAAAAACTGTCTTTTTATTAGTTACTTCAGTGAAAAGAGTGAGAAAATTGCATGCTCTGGCACTAAGCTCTCCTTGTATATGTTGGTGGCCAGATGACTGGGGTGACCTTTTGTTATTCAGGATTTCTGCCCAATTCATAGCATGCAAGTTTGTAAATCAATTGACTGACCTTGCAGCTTTCTATGAAGGTAAGCCTACAGTGCATTTCTTGTTTTGTCTGCTATGCACCTGAGACCAACTGTTCATCTGTCATCTGTCAAAGACTGGACAATCATGTGGTGGATTTCACCTCCAGATGAGCTGAATGCCCAGCATCTACCATGACATCCTACTCTAGGGGGTATGTCAGAAGTATTTAGCACATGTTGTCATGACAGTAGAATAGGACATGAACAGAAACTGTTCAACTGATTAAAGGTTTTATATACAGTATACTGTGCTGGGGGTATGGGGCGGTCACGGGAAGATAGAACGACGAAGACTCGAGAGATGAACTAATCATTTATGTTTCCTGTACAGTACCTATGGGGATGTTGCTGCGCATGCGCGTTCAAAAATGAACGAATCACTCTCTGAGACGACTCGTTGTTCCCGAGTCATATTAAAGATTCGTTCAAAATGAGTGACATCATTTCCAGCACCGGCTTCTCCCGTTCGGCGTCACCACAGCTGATCAACCATCCGAATATTTTGATTACGGCAGAAGTTTTACACCGGATGCACTTCCTGGCGTAACTCTCCACGTTTTCGGGTTTGGGACTAGCGCATGCAGTGGGGCTTGAGCCGGGGCCGCAACTGTGAGAGTGCGGCGTGCTGGCCACTAGTCCACCCGGGAACCTAAAATAACGTTAATAATAAGGAAAAACTACACCTTATATTAGCATGATATACTTTTCTTCGCAGTAAACTTGAGCAAACTACTTCACCAGCTCTCACCTCTATATGTCTGTGTTTATAGCATACAATATTGCTAGTAGCTTTCAAACAGTAGCAGGATAAATATATCCCAATTGGGTAATACCGTTTCTTATCAGATAATAAAATGTAATTAAACAAAGGAATGCATAGTTCTTTGGACCCTTCTTTTAGATAAGTATAAATTAAAAAAAAAAAAAGACCTATAATAGATCCCAGCTATTCGGGGTCTCACGAAAGTGCTGATTGGGTATTCAACGACACTCCGATACGCCCTTTTACTTTCGTCGACCAATCAGAAGTCAGTATGTCTTTAACTTCATGGCCCAATAAGATTCGCAGTCTTTCTGACAGGACCTCAGTAGAGTGTTGGCAAACCAACCCATCCGGATACCGCTCGAACTTGCTTGCAAGGGGATGAACTACTCCGTGCTTTGTTCTACAAAGCCATCAATTATATCAAGTGACCTTTCTTTCGGCTTTTTGATATGACCTTCCTGTTTTCTTTTTCCACGTAAAAGTATTTGTTAGGTTTTCTGACATCCTCAGCGTTCGTGTGCGGCTTTTCTCAAACTACTTTGTTCATTCTGTTGCTAGCTAGCGGTTTGGCTATTGTTCCCCAAGTATTATTGAGTTTCCTCCCTACTGACAAATCAGAGTTTAATTTTTTTTTTTAATTTTTTTTTTTTTTTTTTTTTTTAATCTGACCAAGATAGGCGGCTCGGGTACCAAGATGTCGAACCGAATGGTGTGCAGAGAAGCGAGCCACGCCGGCAGCTGGTACACCGCCTCAGGTAGAGCCAGGGGAAAGGGGGCCGATGTCCTGCAAAGCTAGCTAACATTAGCTAACATTAGCTAGCTGGCGTTGAACGGGTGGGGGCTGTGTGATCAGCTGTGAATTTTTAAATACCTCGGTCTACATAACAAGGCCTTGGCTTGCATTCGAGTGCTCGTTGTTGTTATTGCTTAGTTGGCAAGTATTATTAACACTAACTTTTAGGGCCTAGAGCCAGCTGATCAGATCACATGTAGTGATTTGTTTAACGAACCCTTTTTTTTTGTTGTTATGGCTGTGTATTACCGAGTGAGTTTAGGGACAAAGCCGCTGGCTAGCTAAGAATGTATTTGGCTAACCGGTAAGCTAAAAATATCATGAATAAAATCGCTGATGTATTACATTACAAGTGAATGTAGTTAGGTAAAGCAATGTCAGATTTAAAAAAACAAAAAACAATCAAGCATCAGTTGATGGCTATGGTGCTGCGGATATCTTTAAAAAAAAAATGATTTTCCTGTTAGTATCCAACGCAGCATATGGGAAGCTAGTTGTTATAGCTAACTAGCCATTCTTCGATAGAAAACACAAATTAGCTACGATTATTAACTACCTAGATCGTATACTGCCTTAGATCTAGAGGTGTACATGTTAGACCGTGTTGTAGTTAACGCACAAAAACATAACCCGATTGCCTAGATGTGTCAACTAAGTCTAACCTCTGAGTTGGGTTCTTGGCTAGCTGTGCTGTTTCCAAACTGGCATCTTATTAGTCAGCAGATTTTGAAGCTGGCTTAAAGTGTCAGTTTGCTGGCACTGGCAAATCAGAATGAATTTTACTGCCTGGACTTCATCTACATGCTCCTGGCAAGCAAAACCTGCATCCCTCTGACCTGCCTTGCTCATCTGGTCAGATATTACGGCACTTAAAACGTGTTTTGACTTCATGTGACCTGTGTGCACTCTGATCGTTCAATCACCAATGTAAAAAGGTGCGATTATTCGGTATTCGCATCTCTTTGACATTTCAGTGTGCCGGGGTATCACACAGGCTTGAGATCGGGTCAGCGACGAAGGCAATCGAGGTGTTTTAACATCATTCTAGTCTAAATCAGACTTTCGGTACGGTACTGACTAGCAAGAACACACTGGTGAGCTCCTATTGATAGAACATTACACCAGTAGGTCCTTTTTAAGAGTTTGCCACAAGATGCAAAACACCTGGTGAACCTTAAGAACATAAAAACCAGGCTGCGGTCTGCTTAAAAATGTACATAATGGGCTGTAAAAATCTGGGATGACTTGAACCCTATTGACCATGCATGCATTTCACTTTCTGAAGACAAGGCAATTAAAAGGTGGCATGAAATCCTTTGAGAAGGCATTCGGTCTAGACGTTCATCAAACGGGATGCTAATCGATTCGACGTTCGCGTGCTTACGATTGCAAAGTAGTAAGCGTCACAGTAAGGGTTTTAATTCTTCCAGCTCTCTGTCATTAGCTGCTGTGTATAAGTGTTTATGTTTTGAGGAAAATATGTGAAGAGGTTTTTGTTGTCTGATTTCTCTGGTGTCTGGTTTGTTTTAAAATGTGCAAGACATTTGTGGGATTTGGCAAATACTCTGTTCTATAGAGACAATAATGTGAAATGTTGGATCATGTTCAGGTGATCCAACAGCAACTGTCTTGCCACAGTCCCATGTCCAATTAAGTAGGCTAAAAGCCACAAAACGGGGGGGAAAACAAAGAGTCTGGCTAGTGTTGTTTTATGCTGTGTTAGTGAACTAGTGTATACTATTATAGTATTTGTGCTGCACTGTACTGTATTTTGCTTAGTGTTTCCATGTCTATTTGTATTCCTGTTTTTGGAAAGAGCTAGCATTTGTTTAAGTTACTTTGTCACCAACCCTCTGACTTGAGCTCTACCTTCTTACAGGTTTCATCTCCAACCAAAATCCAACAAATCAGAACTTCTTAAGGCAATGATTAGATGGTCGGGTGGGCACGATTATGGTTGTAGCTGCAGTCTTCAGGAAGGTAGATCTCCAGGAACATGGTTGGTGACCATTGGTTAAAATTAATTAATATGTATAGTAAAATACTTCCTACCAACAGCCAGACCAAGCCCTCGGTTCACGTGTATAGTGCAGCTGGCGGTGGGATGTGGGAAAGTGCCGCGCATGCCACAGCACTGCGGTGCAGCAGGCTTCGTTTCAATAGGGAGTAGAATTGCCACATTCAGAAAGTACTTTTGTTTCCATCAGTAGCTATTTACAACTGAGCAGTTGAGGGTTAAGGGCTTTGTTCAGGGGCCCAGCAGTGGTGGTGTAATTTCAAATACACACATCATAAGCAAGCTTATGTATGACTAACATCGCCGCACCTGAAAGAAGTATGGCTAAAGATGTGCTTCCAAATTGTTGGTATGATTTTGCAGAGCTGGCATCCTAACAGAATCCTTTACCTTTGAACTGTTTTAAAGCCAGATAGCCCATGATGATGATAATGATAGACACTCGGAGCCCTGGGGAAATTGAGTAAACTCGCTCCACAAACCTGCACAACCTTAACTAGTGCACTAGAATTAGCCAGCTAGATTCTTGTTATTGGCTTTGTATTCAGCAATACTCAAATTGATGTGTACAATAACATTTTTATTGTCATAATACTTCTGTAATACTTGGGAGACCTCAATAATAGCAACAGATAATTTATTTTAGGGCTGCAAAACTAATCCACAAGATAGAGACATCACTGCCGTGGTGCATTACATCACTTGATTTAGACTAAAAATGCATTTGATGGAAATGGCGGTGCACATAACAGCACTCTAAAGTATTGGAGCTGTCTCTACATTATGCTACACTGTTGGCTTAATGACATTGTGTTTTCATGTGAGTAATATTTTGATTTGTAATACTTTTGTTTGTGGGAATGTGGGAAAGCGGTGCAAGCACAATGTACTGGTTTGAATCATGCTTATTAACTGCTGATTTGCACTATCATATCTGGGTTTTCTAGCTGTTTTGCACCTTTATGGCCATCATTAATCATTCATGCTCTATCATAAAACATTATCCCGACCTACTTTGGCCAAGTAGTAGTTTGTATGACAGCTGGATGGGTTAAAAATGAGCATGGTCTCAAATGAAGGATTAGTTTATGAGACAAAAGTTTTCTCGTTTCAAAATATCATGAAGCATATAGTAGGTATAAAAGTCTACACACCCCTGTTAAAATGGCAAGTTTTTGTGATTAAAATTGTTTTAAACCAAGATAAATGTCAGAATATTTCCAACCCTCAATGTGAAGTTACAACGTATAATAAAAAATTAAGGGGGAAAAACAATCAAACATTGTAGGCAAAATAAGTGTTCCTTTGACCTTGTTGCATAAGAGTGCACAACCTTTTATAATTTGGGACATGGGAATGAACCATTTGGGAATGAACCAATCACATTCAATCTTATGTTCAAGAGTAATCATCATACAGCTGACATCAATTCAATTGTTCTGATCAACCCCGAATAAAGACCAGCTGTTTCTGTAGGATTTTCTTGACATCATCTTGGTTTCATCTGACTGCTGAAGCCACGGTCTGCAAAGAGCTGACAAAGCCTGTACAGGATCTCACTGTCGAAAGGAATCGATTAGGAGAGGGGTACACACACATTTTCAAAATGTTATATGTAGAGTAAAGACAATGGAGCACCACAGTGACATGACCAAGAAAAGGACATCCCTCCAAAATTTACAAGACAAAAACGTACCAGGGAGACCAACAGACCAGCAACAACATTAAAGGAGCTGGAGGAATGTCTGACAAGTACTGATTACTCTCTGAATTTCAATTTGGGAAAATATCACCAAGTTAGGATATGCCATGCAGATAGACTCTTACTCAAAATGACTGAGCAGTGTAATGAAATAAAAAGGTGCTTCGACAAAGTATTAGTTTAGGGGTGTGCACACTTTTGCAACTAGGTTATTGTTGGTGGTTTAACCCCCCACCCCCCTAAAAACTCAGATTTTCATTTTATTTGTATATTGCTTTTGTTCATTAAAGATGAGAAAAGATCTGACATGATTTATCTTTGCGTCATTCTATTGCTTCACAAAAACCTTCTATTTTAACAGGGGTGTGTATACTTTCATGTTCATTGTATGCAATGGCAAGCAAAATGAATTTAGCACTGGAGTGTTTCAGTTAGTGAGACAGCCAGTGGATATTGGACTTGACATAATATTAGTTGTATAAAAGTGTCTGAAACCAGGAATGCTGTCACCTTAGGTTAGTTTGGACATCTCATTTGGTCTCCATATGCACTTGATAATAATCTAATGCTGTGACAGATAAATATCAGTCATTTTGTATGGCAGTTAATGACTTATTTAATTAAGCCTTAAGCATTCAGTAGTAGTGGTAGTTTAAATATTTTAAATAAAAAAAATACTTTAGCATTTAATTAGTATTTTGAAATGTAATCCAAGGAATTGAATAGTCAGTAGAAAAAAATCAGCAGTAAATGAATTGATTATCAAAATAATTGGTCATCTTATGTACTTGTTTTTTTCCCCACCCCTGTCAGGCATCCTATAATAGAGCTCATAATGTGTTTGGGGTACAGCCCTGAGGGGAGCATTATAAATGTTCCAGAACTCAGAAAGTTCTCCTTTATTTAGTTACCTCATGCTGGGGGAAAAAAATGCAATGAATTAAATAAATGAATAAAAAAATAGCAAGGACGATAATAGAAATGTTGGTAATACAGTGGTTTACAGATGTTGTATGAATAAGTATGATTTTGTAGTTTTAAGATATCTTCACCTGTTCTCAGAGCAAGGTGAGTAATCAAGAACATGAGGTGCTGTCATTTTCACAGTGGGTATTATGGTAAATATAACTGTAATATACTAGTGTTTACTTATATTTGCTTAGTAAATCTTTAGATTGTCTAGTTGGGAAGTTTAATATACAGATATTGATAATTTAAGTAATGGACATATTATATTATGCATGTGGGCAGAAGCCTTTCAAATTAAAGAAAGAAAGAATGCCAAAGATTTAGAGCACCAAATACGGTCTTGAACTTTTGATAGTTAAGCTGTTGATTATTTAATGAGTTTTATTTTTTCTTTCTTTCTTACTTTAGGATCCCAGCTGAATGCACAGCTGGAGGGCTGGTTATCTCAAGCACAATCTACATTAGGACCTGCTAGAGCCATTATAGCACCGTATGTGACTGTACAAGTTTATAAATGAAGAGCATTGTAAATAATAATTTGCAGACTTCTTAAGTTCTGATTTATGATGTCCTGCATTCATTTTGCTACGTTGGTTTTACTTTGGTTTTCTGACGCAACTTTCTTTTATTCGCTTTACACTGAACATGGTAACCAATCACAAACAGGTTAATGTAGATATAAATTAGTGCTGAATTCGTACTGAAGAAGAGCCTTAAGCCCCACCATCTATTTCTCAGGCATGCTGGTTATACATATTGCGGCGCTTGTGCAGCACATGCCTACAAGCAAGTGGACCCTTCTGTTACGTGAGTTTAAATGACTATGTAGTGCAATATTGAGCTGAAGTTTGAATCATTTGAGAATGATGTTAGAATAATTGACAGCATTCTTGTTTGGTAGCCGGAGGGTATTTATTCTTGGACCTTCCCACCATGTGCCCCTGTCTCGATGTGCTCTCTCCCCTGCTGAGGTCTACAGAACGCCACTGTATGACCTGAGGATCGACCAGAAGGGTAAAGCTCTGTTCATTAGTTTTTGTTAGAATGGTATATTATTCTAAAAGAATGCACATGCAATTGTGTGCATTCATTTAGAGTCCCATTAGGATCTGAGAGCTAGCATTTAATAAGTTCCACAAAAATGTAGGTTTCCTTATTTAGCAGAGCTACGCTTGTCACAACACCCTCCCTGAATAATGTGTTTTTCACTAGGTATTCTCTAACTAGGCAACTAACCATCTATTTAAACCTGTACTTTATGAATAACAACCTATAGCATCGCTAATATGTATTGGTGCCTCAAAAAAAAAAACTGCGTTACTGCTGCCCCTGCACCACACACACCAACAATTTATTTGTATTTCCCCCTTTTAGTGTATGCTGATCTCTGGAAAACAGGCATGTTTGAGAGGATGACTTTGCAAACAGATGAGGATGAGCACAGCATTGAGATGCACCTGCCTTACACTGCCAAAGCAATGGAAAGGTAGTGATCACAAGGCTTTCAATCATGAACCACCATTGCTCATGGGTACATCAAATAAGGTCCCAAAACATCATGTTTAATAATACAGTAATGTATACTACATTGTTGTGTATATGTAATGCCATCCTGAAAAGTACAGTGCATGCAACGCACATCAAATAGTAGATATACTGCGTCCATTATTATCATTTCAGGGAATAATGGCAATCATTGACTACATTTATATGGACAGCAGTAATCTAATTATTGTCCTTATTCTGAATAAGACAGTATTCTGATTAAGGTGTTTACATGAGTTGCTTTTAGAATTCTCCTTTCATGTTCCTGTTGTACATGTTATAGTTCATAGATCGATTAACGGCACACGTCATTACGTCATCACGCCAAATCGTTCGACGTTCCTTCCAGAATTTCACGTATTGACATACATCGTTATGGTACCGTATACAGTTTTGGGTGTTTTTATGTTAAATTTTTACAAAAGCTTTCAAGTGCAGTTAAGTATTTGTCATGCTATACGTGCAAATAGACTACTTGAAACCGTGGGCTGCGTCCCAAACCGCGTACTGAGCTACTATATAGTAGCTCGGGTACATGTATATCTCCTACTATATAGTAGCTCGGGTACATGTATATCTCCTACTATATAGTAGCTAGTAGGAGATATACATGTATATCTCCTACTAGCTACTAGTAGCTCATGTACATATACATGTACCCGAGCTACTATATAGTAGCTCGGGTACATGTATATCTCCTACTATATAGTAGCTCGGATACGTGTATATCTCCTACTATATAGTAGCTCGGATACGTGTATATCTTACTATATAGTAGGTAAGTATGCGATTTCAGAAGCAGCCGTGCTGTCTTGTTTGCCGTGTGTGTATGTGTCCTGTCACAAAATGTGGTGAAAACTCCCACACGACGTTAATAGTGTGATTAAGGTGTTTACATGTCTGTAATACACGTCGATAACGCCACTAAAACAGGAATACTCCACATGTCTTAATTCCATTTGTGTTTACTTGGAGTATGACTTTAATCAGATTAAGATAATAAATAAAAGATTGCTGTTTACATGCTAGTTTCTTAATCAGAGTATTGTCTTAATCAGGTTAATATTGGATTATTGTTGTCCATGTAAATGTACTGACTGTTTACCAGTTTTGGCAGGTTTTTTTTTTTTTTTTTTTTTTTTTTTTTTTTTTTAAACTCTTTAAAAAAATTAATTAATAAATAAATAAAAAATTTAACAATTTTACCATACTGTTTCCTGAAGATAGGGAAGTCAGTTTTAGTGCTGGAGACAGGTCCGTGTTAGAATAGGGCTTCATATACATTATTCAGAAACGTAAACATTTTGAGAAACACTTGTATGGAAAAACCCTGTTACGATGTCTGAACCTTATAAAATGTTAAACTGTTCTGCCTAGATGAATAAAAGAGTACATAGGATTATACACTCTATATCCTTTCTGGCAGCTTGAAAAAATCTGGACATTTTCATTTGACCTATCTTATCAACAAGGCATTTCCACTCACAGAACTGTCGCTCACTCTGTGATTTTTTTTTCGATGAGTTTTGTGCACAATTCTGTGTGAACTCTAGAGATTATTGTGTGTGACATTCCCCGGAGATCAGCAGTTTCTGAAATACTCCAGTCAGTCCATCTGGTACTAACAACCATGCCACAGTTAGTCACAGAGATCACCTTTTCCCCCATTCTAATTTTTGATGTGAACATTAACTGAAGTTTGGCCCATGTCTGCATGATTTAATGCATTGTGCTGCTACCACATAATTGGCGGAGTTGAATATCTGCGTAAATGAGCAGGTGTACAGGTGTTCCTATTAAAGTGGACTGTGAGTGTACAGGTGCATCTCAAAAAATTTTAATATCATGGAATAGTTAATGAGCTGATTAGAGCTCTTCTCAGGTCGACATTTCTGTATTATAAATTCTTTATTCTAATATTTTGAGATACTGGATTTTTGTTTTCCGTGAGCTGTACGCCGTAATCATCGAGATTAAAACAAAAAAAGGCTTTAAATATTTTACTTTGTGTAATGAATCTAGAATATATGAACGTTCCACTTTTTGAATTAAATTACAGAAAAAAATTAACTTTTCCATGATATTAATTTTTTGAGATGCACCTGTATATTTCATATAACCTAGACATGTATTAATTAATAGTAATGGTTGTTTTCCTTCTAAATCACAGCTGCAAAGATGAGTTCAGCATTGTTCCTGTGCTGGTGGGAGCTCTGAGTGAATCTAAAGAGCAGGAATATGGCAAGCTGCTCAGCAAATACCTTGCTGATCCCTCCAACCTTTTTATTATTTCATCAGATTTTTGCCACTGGGGTGGGTTCTCTCTCTCTCCCTCTCTCTCCCCCCTCCCGCCCTCTTTCTCCCTTTCTCTCTGTCTCTCTCTCACTCACACACACATACGCACAACCCTTCTGAGTTTAGTATGATTTGTCTGAGGTCACTAAGTACTAACCTTGGCAGAAAAGTTAGGAAGCTTGCGTGACCTAGATGTGTGTTTGTTAAAATTTAGATATTCAAAATGGGTCTGTTAATTCACAGAGACTGATCCTGACTTTATAATGCCTGTTGCTTTTGCTTTCTCAGCAAAAGTCTGTTGTGTTTGCACCTATTTTGGTTGATTGTAAACATGCATTGTTGTTGCACAAAGACCTGACGAGAATCTATGAAGAACGTTTGGAATTTAGGAATCAGTTTGACATTAGCTAAAATACTATCCACTAATTATTATGGAATACCACCAAGACTGCGAGTGCTATTCCGCTTAACTAACACTTTCCAATGGTGTAACTTTAGAAGATCCTTATTGCCCGGTGCCCTGTTAGTGGTTAAATGATCTTAAGCTGTGGTCTAGCCTGCAATAGCTGGACACACAAACACATCTCAAAGAAACTCTGAGTGTTTATACTAGAGAGAAATAAAGCCATACAAGTTTCTTGATACTTACTTGAGAGCGATTGCTGAGGGCCTGATGTTTTCAGGCATGTTTGATTTTCTTCATGTTGTGTAGTGTAAAACCCTCTCTGACTAATCGCAATATCATAGCTGAGAAACAGCAAATGAGAGTCTTCAGAGAAATCCAATCCATCAATTCCTGAATCCAGTTTCACATCCATCTATTTGTGTGGGAGGGGACGGGCAAAGTGTAAACATAATATTGCTTCTATAAGAATTTGCAGCATGTCATACTCAAATGGGTGTTAGGAACAGAAGAAATGAAAGCAAAAATGATGTGATTCCTGGGTGCTTTCAGTTTAAAGACTACTTTTTTTTTTCACTTTACCTTCAAGTCTTTTTTGTAGATCAGACAGTCCTCACTGCTTGCGTCTTCCCAACAAATATTTTTTCTCGTTTCCATACAAAATAGTGACAAAATCGCATGATTTATTTGTGAGAAAGTGGGATTTGAGGTTCTATCTTACTTTGGCAGTGAGCACTCCAGGTGAAAGATTGTCATCCACCAAACCACAGATGATTAAAGTCGTGTAATGTGAAGGGATCAGAAATTCTGAGACTGAAAGTCGTGTATTGCGCATTAAACCTGTTTTTGGATTCCTCTATGAGCCGAATATGCCTTCACAAAAATGCATTTGGCTTTTTTTTTTAATCCACTGTTTTCATTTGCTGGTAATTTCCTTTACTGTAACTTAATTGATTTCAATTCTATTATGGAAACCAAGACAGCTCAAACTATTAAGTGTTTAATGCAGGCATTTCTTTACTATTGCAACTCTCCTCCTTCATTAAAATTATACTCAAAACCTGATAATATATTCATAGACCACAGTATTTCTGCCCTCAGTATTTTACAGTCCGCTGTGATTAATACGTCTGCCTCATGCGCCCGTTATAAATCCATTGATCAGTGCTTCCTGGATGAAGTCTTTTAACACTGTAAATGTACTTTGGTTAAGTCAGTATACTCAGAGTTGATTAACCTTGATCACAGGACTAGAAATGTCAACAGATTACGTTGAAGGTTAGGTTTTTTTTTTTTTTGGTTAAAAAAAATCACTTTTTGGAATACTCCCCCAGGTGCTGCTATTGGAAACGAGCCATAAGCTCCGTAACACTATGGAACCAACTTGGTAGTTGTTATTGGTACCAAGAACTTTGCTTTTATTCTGCCACATGGTAAATGCAACACCAGTACAGTAGTTAAGGTCTTGTATCAGCAATGCTTAACACCGCCTTCTGACCATGCATTGGAGATCACACCTTGGCCATAGACATGGATTTTCAGTCTTGTTGGCCAGAGCATGGTAAATGGCACATGTTTCTGGCCCTTTGCCCTGAGGATACTCAAGTACCATTGGTATTTAAACCCTAGGTAGCAGTATTTCTATCAGGAAGAGAGGCGACCAGAGAAGTTTTTTCCTGTATTCTTAAAGAATGACCCCTATCTTGGACTATGATCTGACAATATTAGCTGTAGCATAAATGGGCCTGGATCTCTGCAATACCTTTGGGGAGTTTTTGGGCACCTAACTAGATCTATTAACAAACTTGCGGCACTTGTCCTATACATCAACAAAATGTCAAAAAACAAACCAAGCTGTCATTGTCATGGTTGTTGGAACAATATCCTATAAGCTACCGATTACACAATCTAGCTATAAAGTTGTTAGGAAAGAGGGGATTACTAACATACCTCTCTTAAGCAAAACCTAAGCACTTGGTTTAATCTAAGGCTGTATTACTAACTATCCTACTTCGATAAGTGGATCCTTTTATTAACAACGTGGTTGTAAATGCTATTATTTTACCTAAGATTCCATGGTTAGAAAGTTTTTAAATATTATATATGATATTCTCTAGGCCTTGCCTAGTTACCATATAATCACTCTGGTGATGTGTGCATCTGTGACAGATGGGAGTTGACCGAGGTACAAAATTCCTAGGTTGTACTGCACCCATAGCCCCAGCTGGCACAACTTACTAGCTATATTCCCACATCACCGTGCATGGTTAACACAGATCTTGGACAGTAACAGCTGTATTTCAGGCCCAGCATTTTGTGTTGTGTGATGCCTGTAGGCCATACAAAATTGAATTATTATACGCACACCCGAATAGGGCACTCGTTAAGCTTGTGGTCTGTCAGTGTACGCGCCTGCTGCTAGTAATTCGTAATTTGTAATGATACGAATGTAAAGTTTGTGTGTGTAGTATAATAATATATGACAGCAAGGTTAAATGCTCAAATCTGTTCAAAAGTTTAGAAGGTGTGCATTTATTTTTGTATAACAGCATGGGTAGTTCCAGCTCTAACATGAATATGTTAATATTAATGTTCTATTATGTTATGTCTAAAGTAACTGCTTATTGAATGCCATTGATCAGCAGTGATGAGTTTATGTTTTCAGGTTTCCTGATAAAATGACAAACGAGAGAGAGAGAGACACTGTTTATTTCAGCTATAACATAAGTGAGAACAGGAACTCAGTTGTCTCTCGGATATTCCACAACATTAAATCTAAATAAAAACCGTTAACACTCACAGCGCTGTACACAAAATTAAACATTGTAATTGTTGCGAAATCATTATGGTATGAGCGGAATAACACACTACAAATTGTGCCGTTATACAAAAACGATGAACATCACGATTGTAAATTGCAAGTTAATTAGTAGATTTGCCTTTTGGGGTAACAATGAGAGAACCTATAATAAGTGAACAGTTTAAACAGATTTAACATTGAGTCTTGTCAGAATTTCTCAACATTTTTGCCATCTTTTCAGGTCAGCGGTTCCGTTACACATACTATGATGAAAATCAGGGCGAAATCTATAGATCCATTGAGCATCTGGACAAGATGGTAAACCTATTTCTATTTGTATTAAGTCATTGTTTTGGAGTTTACACACCGGGTAATAGAAGTTTGGACGATTTCTATTATTAAAAACTCATTTTGCTTGATCAAAGAATGTGAGAATCTATTAATTTGTCATTAAATGCATATCTAAGTTTTTTGCTTTTTGAAGAAGCCTGTAACAAAAAGTTTAGTGTTAACGTGAACATTTTATTCCCTTTAGGGTATGGGAATTATAGAACAGCTGGACCCGGTCTCCTTCAGTAACTACTTGAGAAAATATCACAATACTATTTGTGGTCGCCACCCCATTGGAGTTCTACTAAATGCAAGTTGCTTTTCTTCTTTTTATAGTATAGTAGAGTATAGGACTACATTCAAAATGAGCTTGTAGCCTTGAGTAACACTGTGCAAATTAAGCTGTATATTAGTGTGTGCATGTGTGAAATATACATACACACAGTACTGTTATAGATTTTTATTTTGTCACTTCTACATGATTGAGTCTGTAGAAAAACAATTTAGATTCCCAAACATTAGTTTTCCAGCACAAAATATTAGAGAGAAATATTTGCATGTCATTAAAGAAAGCAGTGTATTATGTAAGAGACACTTTTCAGACAAAAGACATAATTAAGGCTGCTGGGTTTTGCTGCAAAAATAAGAAGCAAGTGCGACAGTCAAAGTCTCCAGATGAACTGTGACTGCCTCTGGAAGATGGTCAATAAAACTTACAGCTCATTTCCATATAAAACTGCATAAAGTGTGCACGAGACTACAAATTTTTATTTAAAGAGAAGAGTTGTCAAACTAAATATTGACTTTGTTTCATTTAATATATATTTATATATATATTAGTATCTCATAAAAGTGAGTACACCCCTCACATTTTTGTAAATATTTGATTAGATCTTTTCATGTGACAACACTGAAGAAATGACACTTTGCTACATTGTAAAGTAGTGAGTGTACAGCTTGTGTAACAGTGTAAATTTGCTGTCCCCTCAAAATAACTCAGCACACAGCCATTAATGTCTAATCCGCTGGCAACAAAAGTGAGTACACCCCTAAGTGAAAACGTCCAAATTGGGCCCAGTTGGCCATTTTCCCTCCCCGGTGTCATGTGACTTGTTCATGTTGCAAGGTCTCAGGTATGAAATGGGAGCAGGTGTGTTAAATTTGGTGTCATCGCTCTCACACTCCCTCATAGTGGTCACTGGAAATTCAACATGACACCTCATGTCAAAGAACTCTCTGAGGATCTGAAAAAAAGAATTGTTGCTCTACATAGAGATGGCCTAGGCTATAAGAAGATTGCCAAGACCCTGACACTGAGCTGCAGCACGGTGGCCAAGACCATACAGCAGTTTAACAGGACAGGTACCACTCAGAACAGGCATCGCCATGGTCGACCAAAGAAGTTGAGTGCACGTACTCAGCGTCATATCCAGAGGTTGTCTTTGGCAAATAGACGTATGAGTGCTGTCAGCATTGCTGCAGAGGTTGAAGGGGTGGGGGTCAGCCTGTCAGTGCTCAGACCATACGCCGCACACTGCATCAAATTGGTCTGCATGGCTGTCGTCCCAGAAGGAAGCTTCTTCTAAAGATGATGTACAAGAAAGCCCGCAAACAGTTTGCTGAAGACGAGCAGACTAAGGACATGGATTACTGGAACCATGTTCTGTGGTCTGATGAGACCAAGATAAACTTACTTGGTTCAGATGGTGTCAAGCGTGTGTGGCGGCAACCAGGTGAGTAGTACAAAGACAAGTGTGTCTTGCCTACAGTCAAGCATGGTGGTGGGAGTGTCATGGTCTGGGGCTGCATGAGTGCTGCTGGCACTGGGGAGCTACAGTTCATTGAGGGAACCATGAATGCCAACGTGTACTGTGACATACTGAAGCAGAGACTGGGCCGCAGGGCAGTATTCCAGCATGATAACGACCCCAAACACACCTCCAAGATGACCACTGCCTTGTTAAAGAAGCTGAGGGTGAAGGTGATGAACTGGCCAAGCATGTCTCCAGACCTAAACCCTATTGAGCATCTGTGGGGCATCCTCAAACGGAAGGTGGAGGAGCACAAGGTCTCTAACGTCCACCAGCTCCATGATGTCATCATGGAGTGGAAGAGGACTCCAGTGGCAACCTGTGAAGCTCTGGTGAACTCCATGCCCAAGAGGGTTAAGGCAGTGCTGGAAAATAATGGTGGCCACACAAAATATTGACACTTTGGGCCCAATTTGGACATTTTCACTTAGGGGTGTACTCACTTTTGTTGCCAGCAGTTTAGACATTAATGGCTGTGTGTTGAGTTATTTTGAGGGGACAGCAAATTTACACTGTTACACAAGCTGTACACTCACTACTTTACATTGTAGCAAAGTGTCATTTCTTCAGTGTTGTCACATGAAATGATCTAATCAAATATTTACAATAATGTGAGGGGTGTACTCACTTTTGTGAGATACTGTATGTATATTAGAATTTGTGTTTTGTTTTTAGATGACCTTATCTCTTGATCTACAATACATGTTAAATGGCATGAGGTTTCTCCATTTCATGAAATTACATTCTAAAAGATTACTCTCTTGTGTTTTCTTTAGGCTGTGGCAGAGCTGAAGAAGAATGGTTTAGACATGAACTTTTCTTTCCTCAATTACGCTCAGTCCAGCCAGTGTAGAAACTGGTCAGACAGCTCAGTGAGTTATGCTGCTGGAGCTCTTGTAGTTCATTGAGGTGAATTCACCCAGGAGCAACTTCCATGGCTTTCGTTGAAGACCCCAGAAACTTCCCCAACTATTTTAAACAGCCCAAGCACCCTCAACCTCTCCACCTTCTAACCCTGTTTCCTTATTTTCTCCTTGAATTTTCCAGTGGAAGGACCTTAGATTTGCTGAGATGAGCTAAAAGCATTAAATACTAATTAAATATCCAACTCTTGCATCCCCTCCATTTTTTTTTATTTCTGACTCAACTTGGTAAATGTTCTAGTTTTAAGTACAATTGCAGCCTGCGCTGCTGTGGATGGTTTTCAGTTTCTTGCTAGCTTTCCAGCAGTGGATTTTGTAGTGTGATGGAATCTGCAAGGACTTTACGTGTCAAGTTCTTAAATATCTGTTAGAACGTTTGATTCCGTTAAAGTTGAAATAAAGTAAACGATATATCCATCTTGACATTGCCCTCTTTGCAGATATCTGTTAATGTAACCTACCTAATAAATAAAGATCTATCATTATAATGCTGCAGTTATGAAAAGAAAGAAAAAGGAGGTGACTGACTACTCTGCTACATTCTTGTAGATGCTGAGAATAGTAGTGAGTGAGTAATACTGCCATCATTGTTCAAATACCTGTTTCAGTTTTCAGTAAAGGGCTACACAATACACAAAGTCCCCGATTCCTCTGGATTACAATATGTCAAAGTTGTTTTATTTTTTACTTCAGTCAATTAAAATGTCTTTCTTCTTATCCTTATACTTTCTTCCCTTTTTCTTATTTTTGAAATTAACCTTTTTTTTTTATTTATCAATGGTTTAGTAGCATATTTAAATAGAATTTTGACCGCCATTTAGAACTAGAACGAATCTTTCCTGTTATGTGTTGATCACATGTGGTTTTAAGTGGAGCATAATTCAGCAATATCACAAGAGTGCTGTTTAATTTAAATCTCAGCATGACACTGATTCAACAATACAGTAGTACAACAGGTACTCCCGCCGGCACAGATATTCAGTACAACAGCACAACTGTGTGTGATATTGCTTTTATACAACAGTTCTATTAACAAGAAATTAATATTGAGTAAGTGGCATTTCAGACATATGGTCAAAAGTTTTGTTTATTTTTGTTCAGTCAACAAAAACAGTTCCCAAAAAAGCCACTACTGGATATAGATCGTTGCATGGTAATACAGACTGACTGACTGACAGCCCATAGGAAGTGTAGTAATGGTGTTAATGTAACAAACTATTGCTAAAACAAGCAGCGAAATGTACCACCAATATTACTGGTGGGTACTGGGAATACTTTTTATAATATATAATAACATTAAACTTATTTTATGTCTATTTTATGCTTTCTTGAGTATCAAGACAGGAACGTTCATGAATTATGTGTGGCACAAAACTAACACCGTTCATTCATCCTTATCTTCCATATCATGATCCTCTGCCCTCTCACGAGTAGCTTTTTTAGCTTTAGGTTGTCCGAAGTAAATTTAGTATAGTGTGTTTTTGTTTTGTTTTGTTTTTTTTCCCCCCCATCCTGCTGAACTGACTGTCTCTTTCTCCTTCCAAGTCTAAAACAACAAATGTAAGAGTGACAGAATTGAGGTCAGGGCAATTGAAAAATAAAAGCTATATATTAAAAGCCCATAGTGGCATCTGTATGAATGACAGCTAAAACCCTTTACAAACATGATACGTCTCTCTATGTAACTATTGAGCAAGTTTCTATTTGTGAATCTATATGTAGGCTAACAGACCAGTGGTTTTAAAAACTGAACAAACTGTGATGGTGAACATAAATTAAGATAAATAGATTGAAAATGGATTCAACCAGTACATGCGCACAGCTTTATCCATATCAAAGTTTCTTCTACTACATCTGTTAAAGTAACTACATGTTAAGACTTTAGGCTCCATTAAGACTTACCTGAGGCGATCTGATCGGTCCTGTGAGGGCTGGCGCTGATAGAGAAGTGTTCCCATTGGCTGCGGCGGGTAGGTATTACGGCCAATCAGGAAAGTCAACGTTGCGCAACCACATGCAGAATATCCCCACGACGCTTATGTACGGAACTCGCTTTTGGGGAAATAATAGTCTATAATAATTTATTGATAAATTAAGAGATTTTGGTAAAGTTATTTTTTCTTTTTTATTTTAGGCTCGTCTTTTTGCATGTTGATATAGTCACAGTGTTTAATGAGAGAGATTGGAATTAGCAAAGAAAGATTAACCTCTATCAAAGTGATGGAAAGGCCAAAGTGGACAAGCGAAGGCTTGGACTTGCACGGCTGCTTCTGGAACATTCTCGCTCACCTTTATTGATGTAACTCATGATGGTAGCAGCAGAATGAATTCTGTTTTTTCAGTTTACAGGTATATTATGTCTGACTATTTACAGAGAAATGCACCCAAATTAATCGAGAAGAACTATCATGCAGCAAGACAATGATCAAAAACACACTGCCAACTCAACAAAGGACTTTATCAGGGGGAAAAGTCTTTTAAAAAGTCTTTTAGACTGCCCAAGGCAATCTCCAGAGCTGAACCTAATTTAGCACGCATTTCACCTCCTGAAGAAGAGACTGAAGAGAGAACACCACCAAAACAACAACTGAAAGAGGCTGTGGAAAAGCATTACAAAAGAAGCAACCAACAATTTGGTGAAATCAGAGAGTCGCAGGCTTGATGCAGTTATTGCAAGCATGGGAGATTAAAAATAGTGGAACTTTCATATATTCTAGATTCATTACACCTGAAGTGAAATATTTCAAGGCAGGGTTCAATATCAAAAGTAACAGTCTATCTGCTGGCCTCCAGCTGCTTTAAGTACTACAGTGCATCTCATCCTCATGGATTGCATCATATTTGTCCATTCTTGCTGTGAGATGTTTCTCCACTCTTCACCAAGACATTAGCAAGTTCTCGATCACATCTGGGGGTACACATGTTTACATGTAATTTTCCACTGCGAAGACAATCAGCTGTCCTTCCTGTCTCCCTGTAGCACTGTCTTAGTCATCTTACATTACAGACATTGCAGTTTATTGCTCTGGACACATCTGCAGTCCTCATGTCTCCCTGCAGCAGGTCTATGGCATGTTCACGCAGGTGAGCAGGAATCTTTCTTCTGGTGTTTTTCAGAGTCAGTAGAAAGGTCTCTTTAGTGTCCTAAGTTATTGTAACTGTGATCTTAATCACCTACCGCCTGTAAACTGTTAGTGTCTTAAGGACTCTTCCAAAGGTGCATGTGCAAAAATTGTTTATGGTTCATTGAACAAGCATGAACAACATCGTTTAAACCCTTTCCAATAAAGATCTATAAAACTTAATTGTATTTGACAAAACTATCTTTAAAATACAGTCTCCTGAAAAATTAATAATTTATTTTTATTCTGTATTATTTAAAAAAATCTTCTGTAAAAATAATCGTTAATCAAAGAAATTTATTTATTACATGCATGAAGACAGCCTAGCCACTCTATAGTGTAAACATAATTTGGACACAACTGGCTTGTATATATGGCTTGTATAACTGGCTTGTATATGAGACCAGTTACTGTGAAACAACTTGTTGAAATGGAGAGAAAGTTTTTGTTTGCATTTCTTTCAGAATTGTGGAATTAATTATTATTCATTTAAAAGAAGGCATAAAAGGCAGAACTATTGGTTATCAGTATTGGCTGAGAAATTTAGTATCGGTGCATCTCTTTTTTATATATATATACATACAGGTACATCATGAGATGAGCAAAAATCACATTGAATTGACCTTAAATGGTGCCTCTTTCATCGTATAACCATGGAAAAAAGAGAAAAATAATCCCACACTACAATAAAAGCAGCACTGGCTGGTTGGTCTGTGCAAGATATAAGCCATAAAATACCTCAGATGATTTAGCACTTGCTACGTTATTATTAATATTAGGCTATATATATATTTGTAAATATTCTTATTGTCAAGGAAGTGGGTCAAAATAACTTAAACTTCAGGCTTTATCCCCATCGTTCATTCTGAGTCAAAATTTACATTTGCATTTAATGGCATTTGGCGGATGCCCTTATCCTTACTTTATTTATACAACTGAGCAATTTAGGGTTAAGGGCCTTGCCCAAGGGCCCAGCAGTGGTAGCTTGGCAGTGCTGGGGCTTGAACTCCTGACCTGTTGATCAGTAACCCAGAGCCTGATGGTGGTTTTCTTTTCGTGCTCCCAGACGTCAATACGCAGGCGCAAAACATGACCGTATACCACTCCAGTACAGTAGATGGCGGTAAAAGCACTCGTCATCGGTTTGCGAGACGCTAGATGAACTAGCGAAGAAGATCACTCATAGTTAGAAGAAGAAGAAGAAGAAGAAGAAGGAGGAGGAGGAGGAAGAAATAAATAATAAATAAATAAATAAACAAACGGGAACAACGTTGCTAAATTGGTAGTACTAAATAGACAGTACAGCAAAACATACGTTATTGGTATGTATTTACCTTTTATGCACACTGAAAACTACCTGGGGTACTGAGTTAAAATATATATGTTTTGGTTTTTATTTTTATTTTTATTTTTTTGCACGATTAATAAAATTGTATTAACTGCCTACGACATTAATTGAAATGCATTACTGTGTACTTTAGGCTGTAAAGCGCCATGTTTTGCTCAGTGTGATGCTTTACTATGAGACAATCTTCTCTGCAGTGCTTTTACTTCTAAGACGTCATTACATTTTAATGTTTATAATCGTCAGTATAAACGTACAGCCTGCACGGTCTTACTGGACCCCATGCTCGAAGACTTTTCAATAAATTATTACCTACTAAATAAAACTGATCTATTAAGGGCATGGGATCCTGTAGAACTGGGACCTGAGATCCACATATACAGGTGCAGCTCAAAAAATTTAAATATTATAGAAAAGTTTTTTTTTTTTTTTTCTCCTGTAATTTAATTCAGAAAGTGGAACTTAAATATACTCTAGATTCATTACACATAAAGTGAAATATTTCAGGACTTTTATTTGTTTTAATCTTGATGATTACGGTTTACAGCTCATGGAAGTCAAAAATATATTATCTCAAAATATTAGAATAAAGAATTTATAATACAGAAATGTCAACCCAAGAAGAGTTCTAATCAGATAATTAACTCAAAACACCCACAAAGGTTTCCTGAGGCTTTAATCTCTCAGTCTGGTTCAGTACACAACCACAAACATGGGGAAGATGAAAGTAAATGCTGCATTTCATTTGGAAATCAAGGTCCCAGAGTCTGGAGGAAGAGTGGAGAGGAACAGAATCCAAGTTGCTTGAAGTCCAGTGTGAAGTTTCCACAGTCAGTGATGATTTGGGTTGCCATGTCATCTGCTGGTGTTGGTCCAGTGTGTTTTCTCAAGTTGAGGGTCGATGCAGCGTCCAACAGGAGATTTTAGAGCACTTCACGCTTCCATCTGCTGACGAGCGTTATGGAGATGCTGATTTCCTTTTCCAGCAGGACTTGGCACCTGCCCACAGTGCCAAAACTACTAGTAACTGGTTTGTGACCATGGTGTTACTGTGCTCGATTGTCCAGCCGACCCGCCTGACTTGAACCCCATAGAGAATCTATGAGAGACACCAGACCCAACAATACAGACGAGCTGAAGGCCACTATCAAAGCAACCTGGGCTTCCAGAACAAACATCTCAGCAGTGTCACAGGCTGATCGCCTCCATGCCACGCCGCATTGATGCAGTAATTCCTGCAAAAGGATTAAATCCCAGACTGAGTATCGAGTGCATAAATTAACATACTTTTCAGAAGGTCGACATTTCTGTATTATAAATTCTTTATTCTAATATTGTGAGATACTGGATTTTTGATTTCCATGAGCTGTAAGCCGTAATCATCAAGATTAAAACAAATAAAAGGCCTGAAATATTTCACTATGCGTAATGAATCTAGAATATACAAAAGTTCCACTTTTTGAATTAAATTAAATGAACTTTTCCACGATAGTCTAATTTTTTGAGATGCACCTGTATAAGATATTTTTGTCACAGTTCTGTTGTTCATAGCGGTCATGATGCAGCATGTATCAAGCTGTATCATTCTATGTAACAAAAGAATAGTATCTAATGAGTACTGTAAATGAATAAATGTTATTACTCTTCATATTCAACACATTATGAAAATAGTTTTGTCCTGATTTTCTTCTTTAGGGATCACAGGGCCAGTATGTATATGCTGTGAGAGATTGGTAGACCAAGATGCAACTGCTTCTGTGCACGGGTCATGGAGAAAGCGATAAAATCAACAGGGTGCAAAGGGAACGTGTCCCCAATAAATTATTTAAGAACAATACAGAACAGCAAAGAGCAAACTATGCAGATCTCCAGCAAAGAGGGCAAAGCTGTAGGCTTTGTATTGGTCCATGCAGGTATGTGTTTACATTTTCTGAATTTAATTTTGAACATGAAAAAGCAGATTCAGTAGGCATCATGTTTAGGTATGTTTTAAGCATGGGATAATCCATGGCTAGGTGTCGTTTTAATGCATGATGTGGAGGTAAAGAACCGCCGCAGAGTGCATTAAAATCATGTACTGCACACCTAGCTATGAATTATCCCACTTATTTCGCGGTCACTTGCCAGCAGTGACAAGTTAAAGCTGTGATTTATTTATGTTTGCAGTGCAAAATTTGACAGAAAGGATAAAAATAACTGGTATTTTCATTTGTTATTTTAATCACGGTACTTAGAACTAGAATACTGTCTGCTGTAAATCATACACAGAGATAAAGTAGTGCGATAAGATTGCATTTATTTGAATGAATTATAATAAATAGTTATGAGAGAGAGACGTGCGTGTGTGAATTACCTGCGTCTGTGATGCTGTATGCGACTGTAACTGTGTGTTACTATGGTTACAGTTGTTTATAGGCAACACATTAATTTAATACGGGGATTAAACTGACTGGAACCACCTGTGCATTATACTCTCTGAATGTGCACCTTCCAGCCAATCAGAATCAAATGTTCAGACAGACCATGGTGTAAAGGCCTTTGCTATCATTTCATTCTGGACAAAAAAAAGACACACCCCTACCCTATACCACTATACCATTACTGTGTAGGGTCTCCGCTTGCTCTTAAAGCAGCCTCAATTCTTTGTGGCATGGAATCCACAAGATGTTGGAAACATTCCTTTGGAGATTCTGGTCTGTGTTGATCGCATCGCACAATTCCTGCAGATTGTTCAGGTGCAATTTTCATGGTGCAAATCTCCCATTCTACCAAAGGTGTTTTATTGGATTCAGATCCGGTGACTGGAAAGGCCACTGAAGAACATTGAACTCATTGTCCTGTTCATGAAACCAGTTTGAGACGACTTTTCAAGATTCCAGAGTTTATTGTCATATGTACAGGAAACAGTCTGTTACATTCTTACTCTGTGAATCCTCCCAGCAACCTCTGACATAATTTAAACAGGACAGCACAAAAGCATAAATTACTGAAGAAAGAAAAAGATGGAAAAACATGTAAGAAATTAATGTGCAAAGGCCTGCAGAGGTAGGCTCAGTGGTTAAGACGCTGGATTACTGATCAGAAGGTTGTTAGTTCAAATCCCAGTACTGCCAAGTCGCTCTAGATAAAGGCATCTGCTAAATACTGTCTCTGCGAGGTGGGGGGAGGGGCAGTGGATGAGAGTTATTTATAACTCTCATGGCCTGTGGATAAAAACTGTTTTTCAGCCTTGTTCTTACTTCAGCACTCCTGTAGCATCTGCTTGTTGGTCAGAGTGTGAATAGGCTGTGTTATGGGTTGCTATTGTTCCTACTGATGTTGTGGGCCCTCCTGATGACCCTGGTCTTGTAGAGGCTCTCCAATTCAATTAAATTTTATTTGTATAGTGCTTTTAACAATGGACGTTGTCTCAAAGCAGCTTTACAGAAATATATAAACACAGGATACAGATTTTAAGTGTGTCAATTTATCCCTATTGAGAGAGCTGGTGGTGAGGAAAAACTCCCTGAGATGATATGAGGAGGAAATCTTGAGAGGAACCAGACTCAGAAGGGAACCTGTCCTCATCTGGGTAACAATGGATAGTATGAAAGTAAAAGAAAGTTCATTATGGTTTTAACATGAAGTCTGTTTGTTGAACTAGTCCACTGTTCACCAAAGGAGACCCGAGTGCAGAACTGAATGTGGTAATTGCAGTCCCAAGGCCATAGCAGCAACCGTAGTCCCAGCAACCCCAGGGGTAAGGCTGTTCCAGAGATGTTTTTGCTTTGTGAAATGGACATTATCATGCTGGAAGTAGCCATTAGAAAATGGGTGAAGTTTGGCCATGAAGGGATGCTCATGGTCAGCAACAATACTCAAATAGGCTGTGGCATTCAAATAATGATTGATTGGTAGTAACAGGATCAAAGTTGCCAAGAAAATACTCCTCACACCATTACACCACCTCCACCAGCCTGGACTGTTGACATAAGGCAGGTTGGATCCATGGTTTTGACCCGACCATCTATGAGTCTCAGCAGAATCTGGTCTATAAAAAGTAGATTAGGAATCAGTTTTCATTTCATTATATTTTTTATTCCACCTGTGTTACTGTATTATTTTAGCAACCATTTTTGTTACTTCCATATAAATTTTTTAAACTTGGATAGCTGGGCTTCCAAATGGGTCAGCGGTAAACTTTTGTAACTCTGAATCCCGATGATAACCAGGGGTCTGTGAGATCATAATTGGCCTTGCTTTCTGGATGGGAGGGATGACCTTGGTCCCTCCCTTGTTAATTAGAGCAACACTTGCCAATTGTGGGCACTGTGTGAGCTCATACACAAGAGGCCATTTCGTGCTATCCTTTCGGTGCATTCACCTGATCTGTAATGTTGCACGAGCAGCCGTTTTAATACCCATTTTCTGAATAAGCAATTTATAATTGTTGCACAGAGAGAGGCAGTGAGGTGAGAAGTGCCCATGAATAAATCAACAAAAGTTTTTTAAAAAAACAAAAAAACAATCAAACAAAAAATTTCCTGTGCAATTAAACATGTGGAAGCAAGAAAAACGAGCCACAATTGATACACGAGTCAGAAGTTTAAAAAAAACAACAACAAAAAAGCTTACGGAAAAGATATTATATGACAGAAGTCATAAAAATATAAACAATAATGATAGTGTAATTTACCACAAAAAAACCCTATATAGCCAAAAGTTTGTGGACACCTGACCATCACACCCATATGTGTTTTTTGAATATCCCATTCCAGATTTAGTCCCCCTTTGCTGTTATAAAAATCATACATTTTCTTGGAAGGCTTTCCGCTAGATTTTTGAGCGTGGCTGTGGGGATTTGCCCATTCAGCTATAAGAGCATTAGTGAGGTCAGTTACTGATGGTGGGTGAGAATTTATCCCAAAGGTGTTCTCTGGGGTTGAGGTCAGGGCTCTGTGCAGGATACTCAAGTTTTTCCAAACAAACCGTATCTTTATGGGGCTGGTTTTGTGCAGAGGGGCGCTGTCATGCTGGTACAGGTTTGGACTAGGCCCCTTAGGTCCAGTCTAGTTTTTAAACTGTAATCCCACAGCATACAAATTCATCCTATATAATTGTGTGCTTCCAACTTTGTGGCAACAGTTTGGGGGAGTCCAACATGTTTGGCCATTTAGTGTATGTTTCAAGAAATCAGTTACTCAGAACTACTTCTAAAAATGTAACTTTTAATATCTTAAAACTGTCAACCGTGTTGTTTTTTAGGTAATATTGAAATATGAATGCTTTTTATTTCTTTTTTTTATGCAGGGGCAGGGTATCATTCCGAATCCAAAGCCAAGGAGTATAAACATGTGTGCAAAAGAGCCTGTCAGAAGGTTAGTACGTTTCATATCTTATTACCAGAGTTTTAATCCATCATCATAAATGTCTTGCAGACTTGTTTTTCTTTTATTTATTTATGTGCAGTGAATATTAAAAGTCTACACACCCCGGTTACAAAAATCGCAAGTTTTAGTGATGTAAAAGATAAATCATGTCAGATATTTTTCCACCTTTAATGTGATAGCAACCAACAAAATTCAAGTGAAAAACAAATAGAAATGTTTTATGACAGAAAAAAACATGAAATTAACTTACACACGTGTGCATACCACTTAACTAACACCTTTTTAAAGCACCTTTTTCTTGTAATACAGCACTTTTTATGTAAGAGTCTACCAACTTAGAAGATCTTGATTTGGAAAAATGTTCCAGATCTGTCAAATTGCAATGGGACCTCACAAAATGATGTGAATGCGCAAGTGAACTTGAACTTTCTTTGTAAGTTTCAGTCTGTTTAGGCACATAATTAAAAAAAAATAATAATAATACACTCTACACTTGAAATGGAGAACCATGGGAAGCAAGCAGGTGGCTTCATGTTCACTCACGATCATCTGCTGGCACTCCAAACATCTGCTCCACGCTCTGGAATGCTGTTCAATATTTTTGAAGAACTGCTGAGACCATACAGAAGATGCAGAGTTGGACTCAAAATAAAGGCAAAGAGGAGATGCCTTCCATCTTTGGCTTTCAGACAGTCAGGGTGGACGTAGATGCTACATTGAATGGTAAGAAGAAAGGTGGAGGGGTTGCACATGCTGTAAGCTGGGATATGTTAATGCAAAGGAGCTTCACTGTTGCCCAAACATTGAACTGTTGGCTGTTGGTTTAAGTGCACATTATCTGCTGAGGGAATTCACAGTCTCCATTGTGGTGATTGCAGCTGATGCAGAAGTGGCATGTGACATACACTCGGCTATCGCGAGACTCAAAGGTCGACGTCTTCCCCTTCCTCGTCACCCTGTATCATAGACTTTCATTATAGAGTTCTGACAACTCTCTGGTGGTCAGGTGCATCAGGGATGGACAGGAAGAGGAGTACAGCTACCTGGACAACAATTTCATGGAGAGTTGCAGGAAGAACCAGCTATTCTTCAATGTGGCCAAGACCAAGGGGATGGTGGTGGACTACAGGAGGAAGCGGACCATAACCAGCCCCGTTGCCATTATGGGTCAGGATGTTGAGCTGGTTGACACCTACCGATACCTTGGTACCATGTCAACAACAAGCTGGACTGGAACGCCAACTCCCAGGCTGTGTACAGGAAAGGGATGAGCAGACTCTATTTTTTAAGGCAGCTAAGGTCTTTCAGTGTTTCCATCAAGATGTTAGAGACCTTCTTCCAGTCTGTGGTAGCGATACTTCTTTGCAGCAGTATCCTGTGGAGGCAGCATCAGAGCTGGAGATGCAAAAAAAAAAAAATAAAACTCAACAAACTGATCAAGAAGGCTGGTCTGGTCTTGGACTGCTCTCGGGTTGGTTTTGTGGTGGTGGAAAAAGGACACACAATAAACTCAGACATTCTGAACAATGAACAGCATCCCCTCCATGAGCTACTGGTCAGTGGAGCTCATTTAGTAGAAGACCCATTCAGCTCCTCTGTAGAATGGGGCAGTACCAATAGTGAGCACACTGTACAACAGCTCATCACTGTTCTGGGACACTATTTTGCACTGAGCCAGTTTTAAGACATGCTCATTAGACAATAGTTGAGCTATACTACCATACACTATTCATATCCAATATGCACTGCCACTTTACTTTTATTCATTTTTCTTTCCTTTTCTCATTTTCACTCTATACAATACTGTGTATCCCTATTCATTTTATAGCTGTGTATATTGACAATTTTTCACTGCACTGCCACTTCATTCCTCTCAATTCAGCTGCTTATATCTACAATGTTTACACTCCACTGCACTCCCACATCACGTTCTTACACTGTATTCTTTTATTTTTATATATATATATATATATATATATATATATATATATATATATATATGTATATATATATATATATATATATATATATATATATATATATATATATATATGTGTGTGTGTGTGTGTGTGTGTGTGTATGTGTGTGTGTGTGTGTTTGTGTATTTTCCTTTGGCTTGAATAAAGTGATCCAGCTTTCTGTCTGTCTCTCTGTCTGTCTGCCTATCTGTGTGTTATGCACATTTTTAAGTAGATAAAAAGGCTATACTCAGCTGATGTCCAATAATAAGAATAATGGAAAAGGTTATAGACAGGTTCCCCTGTTTTGTCCTACAAGTGTTTATTTTTAATGTACAATATATAAATTCAGATTACTTCTATGACCTTTTTGGCCCTAATATGGCCTTCTATGATCTTATATATACTTTTTTTGGCAGGCCATGGAGAGGTTGAGAGATGGTGCCATGGCAGTGGAGGCAGTGACTGCAGCTCTTATAGAGCTAGAGGTGATGGCTCAGTGAATTTTTGTCTTTCATCTAATCTTGTTTTTATTTAGTAACATTGGTCCTTATTAATCAAAGTTGTGAAAAAAGAGCACTGATGCATTGCGTGCATGAAATGATATTTGAACAGATCTGCACTTTTGAATGAAATAAAAATGAACAGTTATTCGAGCACAAATAATGAATCCGCCTCCTGCCCACTAGTCCCTTCATGTCATATGCCTGTGGCACAACCCAGCTTACCCTATACATTTAATTCATATGAAACATGCTGTCATTTATGGTGGTGTTTTGCAATAGTGAATGAGAGGAAAGCTTGCAGTCAGCTAACCAGATGTGAGAAAAGAAAGAGGCGCCTGTTTTATGTAAAGCTGCTTGAACCCATAATCAACTAGGAGTCTGAACTATTTTTCAAAATCAACTGTTGGTAAATTATCTCTATTTATAGCTGGGGGTTTATTCATTTTAGATTTAACTTAAGTATTATGTTTTATATTAAAGCTATATTTATAAATATATGTGCGCCAAGTTTTAATTCCGAATAAATAAGCAAAAATTTATTTCATATAAACAAAATACTAAAAGAACTTAAAACTGCAACCAGCAGGCACAGGCACACAATTGTTGCCTAAAGAGTCAGAACAAAAGCAAAGCCATAACTTTAGGCAAAGGGATTAAAATTTTTTACGAAAGTTATGGGGATAAATGTACTTTGAAATTTGGCCAAACTTTAACCTGTTGGTGGCCTTAGAGCTTTGGGAGCTTGGGGCCCAGATTTGGTGTATTTGTAGCTAAATGTTTCCTGAAGCTGTGTGCCTTTTTACCACATGGTTCTACGGGCTGCCATAGACACCCTGCCACAAAAAAAAAATAAATAATAATAAGCAGAATCCGTAGAAAAACAATAGGTGCCTTGCACCATTGGTGCTCGGCCCTTGTCACGTATTGTGACGTAACGGAGATATGACGGATGCAAGTGCAGTATGAACAGTTTTATTTAAGAGAGTCAAGGGAAGGAAAATCCAAATCGTAATCCATAAACGTAATCCATAAACGTAATCCAAAACATGCAATGGTCAGACGATTGGCAAACAGGCATAAACTGGGCAAGGCAGGGATCAAAGTCGCGGTCACGGGATACAGGGTCGATATACCAAACATGAAACATAAACAACAGCAAGGGACTGGTAGCGGAGAAACCAGCGTGGACTAAATCTAATGTTTAACCTAACTAACTTTAACAAGGAACCTAACATGGACATAAACTCGGACTATGATTAACTATGGTAACGAATCGGGTCTAAACTAAACTTCTCTATTTTACTCTATCTAATATTCCGCGCTGTGTGCTGGGAGGCGCGCGGTATACATACAAACATAATCAGCGTTGTAATAGCTGACGGCTGAGGGCAATTCAGACACACGTGAAACAATAACCAATGACAGAACAGGGAGGAGACATAACAAAACATAACAAATGCACGTGTCCAAATGTCACGAATGTCAACAACGAAAAGCAGGTGCTCGCGCACCTTGTACAGCAGCGTGCATTCACATGCTCTGCAGCACGCTGCTTAAAGGGGAAATCGTGACAGCCCTTAATAAGAATATTAATGAAACACTGAAAAGCAGACTACCATAACTGTTTCTGCCTAAAACTCTGAATCCACAGCAGCTATATTTTGCTAAAGAACTAACGAGCTGATCCACATCAAATATTATGGCAAAATTAATGTACATAAATTCCACTGTCATTTTTGTTATTTATCAATTTCATTTTTTTAGTGTAATTCTATGGTGCTTATGTGCATGAGTGAAATAATAAATAGACATGAAGTATAAAACCATGGACATACTTTGGTCAGTGTTTATTGAAATGGTTTTTAAAATGGAATTGAATGAACTTTTGTACAGTGGTGCTTGAAAGTTTGTGAACCCTTTAGAATTTTATATCTGCATAAATTTGACCTGCAACATCATCAGATTTTCACACAAGTCCTAAAAGTACATGGAGAACCCAATTAAACAAATGAGACAGAAATATTATACTTGGTCATTTATTTATTGCTTCAAGACGAACACCATCATCCCTGTGCCAAAAAAAAAACATCCGTGTCCTGCCTGAATGACTACCAGCCTCTTGCACTCACACCTACCATCATGAAGTGCTTCAAGGAGCTAGTCATGAAACACATAAAGAGCAGTCTTCCGACCACACTGGACCCATTTCAATATGCATATAGAGGACACCATATCTGCTACCATCCATCTGTCTCTGACACATCTAGACAAAATGGACAATTACATAAGGATGCTGTTCACTGACATCAGTTCAGCATTCAACACAATCATCCAACTGATAACAAAGCAGAGCCTGCTGGGTTTAAACACCTCCCTCTGCAAATGGATCCTGGACTTTCTGACTGGGAGACCCCAGTCCGTCAGGATCAGCAACTCCACCTCCAGCACCACCACACTGAACACCGGCACCCCCCAGGGCTGTGTTCTCAGTCCACTGCTGTTTACCCTGCTTATCATGACTGTGTTGCAATTCTAATCACATCAAGTTTGCTGATGACACTACAGTTGTGGGCCTCATCAGCAACATGATGAGTCAGCATACAGGGAGGAGGTGAACCAGCTTGCAGAATGGTGTAGAGACAACAATCTATTTCTTAATGTTGATAAGACTAAAGAGATGATTATCGACTTCAGGAGAACCCAAGTGGACCACTCTCCATTGCACATCAACAGAACAACTGTGGAGAGAGTCAAAAGCGCCAAGTTTCTTGGGGTGCACATGACTGAGGACTTCTCCTGGTCTCTCAACCCCACCTTCCTAGTCAAGAAGTCCCAGCAGCGCCTCCACTGCCTGCGGAGGCTGAAGCGAACCAAACCCAAACCCCTTATACTCACCTCCTTCTACAGAGGGATGATAGAGAGCATCCTGAGAAGTTGTCTCGCTGTGTGTTATGGGAACTGCACAGCCTCTGATCGCAAGACCCTACAGCGAATTGTGAGGACAGCTAAAAAAGATCATCATTGCTATCAGTTTTGCTGCTATACTTGTGCTGCTACATGACACAATAGTTTGCAGTTTACAGTCCATGTTCTGTCTATCTATTGTCCTGTGTATTTATTGTTTTTTTTTCTGTGTTTATTGTTTTGCACTTGTCTCACGTGGCTGTGTATTGCACTTTATGTAGTCTTGTGTACTTTTTCAGTGTTGCACCATGGTTCTGTAGAAATGTCATTTTGTTCCAATGTATACACGCTATATAGAGGAATGACGATAAAAATCGACTTGACTTGAAAATGATCCAATATTACGTCTGTGAGTGGCAAAATGATGTGAACCTCTAGGATTAACAATTAATTTGAAGGTGAAATTAGAGTCAGGTGTTTTCAATCAATGGGATGACGATCAGGTGCAAGTGGGCACCCTGTTTTATTTAAAGAACAGGGATCCATTAAAGTCTGACCTTCACAACACATTTGTGGACGTGTATCATGGCATGAACAAATGAGACCTCAAAAAAAGAATTGTTGATGCTCATCGGGCTGGAAAAGGTTACAAAACCATTTCTAAAGATTTTGGACTCCACCAATCTACAGTCAGACAAATTGTGCAAAATTGGAGAAAATTCAAGACCGTTTATACGCTCCCCAGTAGTGAGGACCAACAAAGTACTCCCCAAGAGCAAGACATGGAATAGTCTGTGAGGTCATAAAGGAACCCAGGGTAACTTTTAAGCAACTATTGGCCTCTCTCTCAGTGTTCATGAGTCCACTATCATGAGAACATTGAAAAAAAAGAACATTGCTGACTGTGTGCAGTTTGCTGAAGGTCACATTGACAAGCCAGAATGCTATTGGAAAAATAGCAGATGAGACCAAAATAGAACTTTTTGATTTAAATGAGAAGCGTTTCGTCTCGAACTTTTGTCTCACTTATAATTGGGTTCTATTTATATGTTTGAAAACTTGTTTGAAAAGCTGATGATGACTTGGATCATATTTAAGCAGTAATACAGAAAATTCTAGGGTTCACAAACTTTCAAGCACCACTGTATGTGCTGTGTCTGGTATAAATTGGCTTTTAGTCTTAAACTATCAGAGTAACTTACAACGTGCTACTTAGCTTTGCTTATTTACATTCATGGCATCTGGCTGACACCCTTATCCAGAGCGACTTACATTTAACTCATCTCTACATCTGAGCAGTTGAGAGTTGTAGGCTTTACTCCAGAGCTCACCAGTGACAGCCTAGTGGGCACTGGGATTTGAACTCTCAACCTTTCGATCAGTAGTCCAACATCTTAACCACTGAGCTAGAACACTGGCTTGTTCTTTGTGTTGCAGTCGAAAAGAGCGGATATTTATACGTCAACATATTGGATAAGTGCTGTTGTTTTTATTCACTTCGCAATGCCTGTATGTATTTTGTTCTTGTCTAGGTACTGTGTGTTGCACCATTGGGTGCTGCTATTTGCTGCTAGCAGTGAACTTCTTGTGTAAAGTTTTATGTTTAATGTTTTATCAGGTTGCCTGTAGGTTTCTTGATATTTTTGCACAGCATAGATTGTAGTCTGTTTTGCTTCGGCTACCATCATTAATCGTGAAATACAATATATGACCAAAAGTATGTGAATGCCTGACCAATACGGTATCAGATGTAGGTATTGGGTACCTTATTTATTTATTTATTTATTAATTTATTTATCTATCTATCTATCTATTTATTTATTTATTTATTTATTTATTCTTTTTTTTAATGGAGCACAGAATCGGACACAGTATTGGTATTAATGCCTCACAATTTTAAGAACCTAAAGTCAAATTGAATATCAGTTTAATCAATAAGTATAGAACGAATAATAAGTAAAAGTAGCAAATATCATTCACTGATAATCAGAATTTTACATGTGGGAACCTTGCACTAAAATGTTGGCAATAGGGTATAGTTTCACTGTGTAATTCATGTATTCTGACTCACATTTATGGATATGGATTTTTATCAGCTCGTAATTCCTTCAGTTGAGTAATAGAGCTCCGACCTTGACGTTGGCTATTGGACAAACAAACCACCCACCAGGGCTATTTAAAGACAGACACTTGGATATCATTGCACATTTTTTTGAGCTTGTCAACCTTGTAGCAACTCTAAAACATACCAGATGCAATTGTATTCATTTTTTAATGGTATGTTTTTCAATGTTTAATTAAATTCTTTCAGCATTTTATTACATGAGTTAAAGGTCTTATTTGTATGTTATTTGTATGAAACTTAGCTTGACGACATTTTTCAGCAAAGCTTTTTAAATGTGACCAAAATGGTCCAGTTTTCTAGCTGCCTTGCTTTACACAGCACATTTACGTAACATTTGCAGCATCCTCAAAGAAAAACACCTCTAACTCAGTTTCACTGAAACTTGCATAATTTCACTGTAAAAATAAAAATACCTGCATAAATTAGGGCATGAGTCATGTAAATTAAATTTAATCTGAGGGCAAATTGAAGTGTACATATGCCATATGCCATAAAAATGCACAGTTATATAAGAAAACCTGTCTGACTTGGCAAATAGCCAAAAACGTCCACAGAATGTGTTTTTACCCAGATTGGATTTTTCTGTCTATAACAATTTGACAACTCTCATTTAAAATAACAAATGAGTTTCAGAAAAACCTCCTTGCTTATTCTTTCTTCAAAGATTTCATTAGGTAAATAAGCAGACAGTTTCACAAATACCATGGTAAAAACATTTGGTGTGCCTAAAGATGTAATGAATGAAATGTAAAGATGATATTTAAAAGGTTAATTCACCCAAAAATGAATATTCTGACATCAATAACTCACCTTCATTTCGTTCAAAACCCATAAGACTTTCACAAAGGCAGTGTAAAAGTAATCCATGTGACTCAGTGATTTAATCCCAATTTTTATGAAGCAATATGAATGATTTGTATGTGCAAAAAGACTTGATTGAAGTCTTTATTCACAAAATATCTTCACTCCTGCATAGATCTCCGACATGCGTTCGTGAGAGAACCACGACGAATGCGTGATGTGTTGACACGAGAAGGAACAAAAAAATGTTTGCGACAGTGGACAGAAAAATGCAAGTCCTCTTCTATGTCAAAATCTGAAGATTTGTTCTTTGTGACTCAGTCTGTGTTCACCGTCTGTTTTCACTTGGGTTACTTTTTTACGATGCCTTGGAGCTTGAAAGTTTTGGTTACTAGACTGTAAATGGAGAGACAGAAATCTCCCAGGTTTCATTTAAAATGTCTTTATTTGTGTTCCGAAGATGAACGGAAGTCTTATGGGTTTGGAAAAGACATGAGGGCGAGTAATTGATGACCGAATTTTCATTTTTGGGTGAAATGCAAGACTAATTATTTCAGTTTGTATGCAGTCAAAATATTGGTCAATTTATAATAAATGCTGTTGTTTTCCATTTTAAACTTAGAATCTTTGCTAAATGTCACTAATGTGTTTTTTTTTTCTTTTCATAAATAGATATTATTCTTCTAAATCAAATGAATGTTAAATAAAAGTCAATTTTAGCTGAAATAATATAGATGACATCAGGTTTATTGAGGACGCCAACATGTAAATTGCAATATAAATATAATGAATTCTAATAATCTGTGAAGGTTATTTGCTCTTTAAAAAAAAGAGAGTTAAGGATATTATTATTATTATTATTATTATTATTATTATTATTAAACATGAAATGAATAATGAATGTGTGGATTACTGGTCAGTCCTCTAAGCTATAAATAAAGGCTGTTATAAGGGAAGACATCGTTTTCATGGTCATATTTATTATTTTTTAAAATTTTATTTATTCAATGTGAAATTAAAAGCAAATGTGGCAGTGTCTTTCATTGGAGTCGGAATAGAATCCTTCAATGCAAAAATGTTTTCATTTTTTACTTTTTGGGTTTACCAGACTGTAAAGTGCTAACTTTACTAGTGCTTATGTCCAAAAAAGAAACACATTTAGTATTGTCTTTTGTTTACAGGATTCACCATTCACCAATGCTGGTACAGGCTCCAATCTAAACCTGGCTGGGGATATTGAATGTGATGCCAGCATCATGGAGGGAAAATCATTAGATTATGGAGCAGTTGGTGCTTTAAGCGGTGAGTTGATTAATGTTTTTATATACTCAGAAATAAGCAATCTCTGAATTTTTTTTTTTTTTTTTTTTTTTTTTTTTTTTTTTTTTTTAGTGCTACTTACTGTGCATGACCTGTATACACATAATTCAGGGTGAAGTATAAATGCTTGTAGTTGGTGTTGTTAAGGGGTCTTTGAAGTCGAGCATGTTGGGTACTAGAGAAGAGTTTAATAACACAGAGGAAGAAAAATGCGCACAAAAGCATAACATTAAATAAATAGGAATAAAAGATACAGAAGCATACGGGAAGCGACTCAAACAAAGTGATTATGCTGCACTATGCCTGTTTACCATATCTGGTTGAAATTAGGCTTTATTTATTCAATTATTCCTTTCATTTCTTGATTCCAGTCCATTGTCGAAGCTAAAACATTTGTTCATGCGTTGAGTTTTATTTCACCCTTTCTAAGCAGCCGGGGTGTCCTACACCTGGATGTTCTCTAATGTGCGAGCACACATGCCAATGCCATGATTTTCAACAAAGTTATGACTTGACCGTTTCATGGTATTTGCTATAAATGCCTTCATGCCATGGCACTTCTTTCCCTTTTTCTATACTCAGCTTTGTGCACATGCCAAACCTAATGTAGATATGGTCACATCTACTGTTTTTCTGTCCTCGAAAGATGCAATGGACTTCTGTTTTATCTTCCTGTGCTTTCTCCTCACCACAGTGAGTGTATCCACTTTCTGTCTGAGCCTTATGCATCTGTGACTTGCTAGCTTACAGCAAGGACATGGGATGTAGCGGTTCTGAGGGTGCTGCAGCACCCAAGACTTTAAAGATTCCTTTAACTACAACTGCAGCTGCAAATATTATTGGGATTCCTCTGTCAGGAGGAAACCTTTTGTTATTCTTATAAGAATATTATTATTATTATTATTATTATTATTATTATTATTATTATCATTCTCCTTATCTCCATACAGTGCCCAATAACTCAAGATCTGAACGGTAACATTTTTTAAAAATTTGGCACATTGATACTACAGGCCATGAGTAACTTCCACACCATAAATGGACCACATGAGCCCATAGGTGACGCTATAGGCCACACCCAAAATGTATGTGATTTTTCCCTCCACCCCAGAAGTCCAAAATGTATGAAAATTGGTGTACGTACCTTATTTCTCATGGGGAACCAAAAAGCCCTCAGGACCCATAAAGTCCGCTATGACAGATTTTCCAGAACATTGAAAATTTGTCCAAAATTACAAAAATCTTACCCTCATGAACTGTAGGTCTGATTGTCTTGAACTGTGCTACATATGTGTGGGATACATGTCTTTCTATAGGGTGATAAGCAATAAGGAATCGAATAAAAATTGGCCGAACTATTTACATATTGGCGAATTGACAACTGTTGCACATGTTTCTTGCGTCCATAAATCAATTTCACATTAACCTATGGACATGATCTGTGCCACACACAAACAAGACACTACAGTATGTTACCATGTGTGATGGCAACCTCATATCTCCAAAAATAATAACATTAAAAGGAATAATAACTGTCAGGTTATCTTTGATAATATCTGTGTTATGTTTAGTAATATCTTTATCGTCCGCTAGATGGAGCTGTTTGTCTTGGATCGAGCCAAAGTACACTTTGAAAGACAACACTTTATTTATAGCGTTTATGCACGCAGTAGCCATTTGAGTTCAGCAGAGTGAAGAACACGCGTTGAATCGTTTTCTTTGTGTAAAGCCTGGAAGAAGCTTGGCTTGGGAGTTTGTTATTCATCTTTGTAGTTTGTAAACTTTTGTGATTGTATTTGGTGAGTTTTGCTGTTTGTGATAATTTTCAACAGCTCAGTGTGCCACTGCCGTCTTCATCAACCTAACCCACTTTTTTCAGAGAGCAATCTCCTCTCTCTGTCTCTCGCTCTCTCTCTGTGCATGTGTGTCTCTGTGTCTGTCTGGTGGAGGGGAGGGGGGACTGTTGTCTTTGTATTATGTGTTCTCAGTGTTGCAACATAGGGTTATAGCAGCACAAAGTCATTCAAAATAGTATTATAGCAGCATAGAGTAAATCAAATTAATGTTATAGCAGCAAGAATAAATTGAAAAAGTAATGTTAAAGTAGCATTGCATTGATTCTCCAAAATTCTTACTGATTCCTGATTTTTCTCTACAATGATCATTTGTGGAAAAACTACAAAAATGATCTTCAAATCTGCCATTGATCCAAATGCATTGAAATGTTGTATCTGTGGACTACATTTCTTTACCATGTCAATTTTGAAAATACTCTGCAATCTTGAGGAGGAATCCACCATTGCTGCTGCTACTACTACTATTACTACTACTAGTAGTAATGATGATGATAATAATGATAATTATAATAGTAATAACAAAATAATGTTTTACTTTTTAGTAGTGTTTGAGTTTGTATTTCTGAGATATTATTTCTCTTATACTACAATGATTTGTAATATTTAGACTTTTTAATTTAGGCCATTAATGAACGGCACATTGGGCTTTTCTTGTATTTACATATCCTCCATGAGTCTCGAGTCTTCAGAATCAGGACCGAGGAGCTTGCGCGCTTGCCGGCTTCTCAGTAACATGACAACAGGAACTAACACCCGTGTCGGGAAACTTACTAACTTTTGCAAAGCTCTGACTCTTCCATAACGTATTAAATCAAATTCAAACAGAAAACGTCATCATATCAGCGATTATACACTATTCTTTGTTAAATAACAGTACGTTTTTAATCTATTTAAACTATATCGCATGTCTATTTAATCTCAGCATTAGCATAAGGCTGGCTTGACATCAGACATAGCTGAGCTAAAATATGTATTTTTCGGTGCGGAAGCCACACACTGCAGCTTTTCCATGGAGCCCTCCTAGTGCTCTTGGAGCCCGACCAAGGAGCATGTGTACACTACGTCTGTGGTTGCGTCTAGGAGACTCTTCCAAACCAGGAACTAAGCTGCATTGCTTAACTCAGACACAGTTGGCAAGCTCTGAACCAGCTGTGACAGCCACCTTTAATGTGGCATTGGTACAAATAGGGTTCGAACCCATAACATCAAATGTGATTTTCAGCTTGCTGGTCATTACTGAATTCTCTAAACCTTAGTGTACGGATTACATAGACAGATAGATGGCTGACGCATCATGGTGCATGTAGGGCACTGGAAGGATCTGTCTGAACTTCATGGCCCTGTGGATCCCTGCATTGTATCTCTGGTAGTTTCACCAGACAGACTAGAGTGACTAGGTAATTCTAAGAAATTAATCATTTTATTATGATCAAATTTGCTTGGAAACAAACAGGTCAAATGATACCGAGTTATATGGAGTTTAATGGAGATTTATTTTGGTCTTTTTCCTATATTTATAAACATTTCTCATTGTTTCGCTTGCAATTGTTTGATAACCATGAGAGCAGAGTGTTTTTGTGAATTTTTTTCAACAGTAGATCAAAAGGTTCAACAATAAAGACAATTTTTCACAGCCTTCTTTGCTCATATTTACCAAGGGTGCCAATATTAGTGGTGGTCACTGCAAGTGCTGACCATTTACGTCCACATGAATGAGCAGGTATACAGATGCTCCTAATAAAGTGGCTAGGGAATGTTTGTACACTTTTTTTTCCTTGCTGTTCTAGCTTTTCCAAGTCTGGTTACCCTGTAAAGTGAAAACAGAGAAAAGTACAATTCTATGCCACTTAATCTACTTTATAACTTAATCCTACTAAAAAAATCATTACTGCCAAATGGTAATGGGTCATATTTTTACAATGGGAAGTGAGTTCTTACTTTGACTATCAGCGACATGTCGTCAGAAGTAAATATCGTCGGCGGAAAAGCTCCGGGCATTAAAACATCACCCTCATCGTCTTCACTTCACTCAACTGATCTCTGTTCATGCTAACGTCTGTGGGGAAATAACTGCTGATTCGTTCACTCACATCGGTTCTGTTGACTAAATTTTTCATTGTCTTTGTCAGACATTTTAAATCTTTGTTCACAGTTCTATATACAGTGTGTGGAAGCAAGAGGACATTTTGACAGCTGCTATCTGCAAACGGAATTGATTAGGCTTATGTCCGTTTCACTATGGCACATAGCGATGCAAAAACGTGAGCAAATCATGAATTCGCTGTGTGAGGAAATTTAAATCTCAGTTAGCTAGCAAAGTTTTTTGGCATCTTTAAGCAGACTGACTGTTTTAACAGCTGCGTTTGTTAAACTGGCTCTTTGGACAGCATAATCTTTGCAGACAGCCACCAAGGTAAGGTTAAAAAATAATGTGCATATCACAGTGATCTTTTAATGTAAATCATCTGTCAATAGTATGATAAAATTCTCATTACTAAAACATTGCTGACCCACTGACATCAACAAACTTGCATTTTTCTTTTGTGGTGTTTTTCCAGGCATGTACTGCAGCTTCTTTCAGTTGTTGTATTGGGGGGGTTTCTCCCTTCAGTCGCCTCTTCAGGAGATGAAATACATGTTTAACTGGGTTAATTGGTCAGTCTAAAACTTTCTACCTTTTCCCTGATTAAGTTTTTTGTTGTGTCTGCAGTCCTTTTTGGCTCATTGTCTTGCTGCATGATGAAGTTCCTCCCAGTTTGATTGGACGCATTTCTCTGTAAATTGGAAGACAGATTGTTTTTGTAGACTTCTGAATTAATTCTGCTGCTACCTTCATGAGTTACAACAATAAAGATTAGTGAGCCTGTTCCAGAAGCAGTCATGCAAGCCCAAGCCATGACACTACCTCCACCATGTTTCACAGATGAGCTTGTATGTTCTCGATCATGAACAGATCCTTTCTTTCTCCACACTTTGGTAGAGGTTAATATCGGTTCCAGAACTTTTGTTGCTCATTTCTGTATGTCTTACAAATTCTGATCTGGCTTTCTGATTCTTACTGCTGATAAGTTGTTTGTATCTTATGGTATGGCCACTATATTACTGCTTTTGAAGTCTTCTTCAAATGGTGGATTGTGATACCTTCATCCGTGCTCTGTGGAGGTTGTTGTATTAGCTGTTAGTTTGGGGTTTTTCCTTCACAGCTCTCACAATGTTTCTTCCATCAGATGTTGTTTTTCTTGGCCGATCCATTCAGTGTCTGTTGCTCTGTACAGTGTTTTCTTTCTTTTTCAGGACATTCCAAATCATTGTATAGTCCCTTTTCACAATGACGTCAGAAAACTTCCACCTTTCCACAAAGCAGTGTATATGTACTTCCGATTTACCTTACGCACACTGGATACTTCAGGAAAGTGCTAACTAACAACACGAAAGGTAAAGTTTAGAATAATAATGTTTATGTATTTATGGGTTCTTATATTTTGATTCTTTTGATAACGTTAATGATCATTTCCAGTTCTTTAACGTGTAACTGCCTTGGATGGGAAAGTAGGCTAGCTAGCAGCAACAAGAAAAATATGCATCGCTCTTGGTTTACTAAGTTCACTAACAAGTGTTTACTTTTTTACTTATATTAATGTATAATCGCACAACATTAACCATGAATACGTTACTGACTTTTATCTAACAATAACCATAAATGGAGCAGTGGTGGCTTAGCGGTTAAGGCTCTGGGTTACTGATCGGAAGGTCGTGGGATTCAAGCCCCAGCACTGCCAAGCTGCCACTGTTGGGCCCTTGAGCAAGGCCCTTAACCCTCTCTGCTCCAGGGATGCCTTATCATGGCTGACCGTGTGCTCTGACCCCAGCTTCCTGACAGGCTGGGGTATGCAAAGAAAACAATTTCACTGTGCTCTACTGTATATATGAACAATAAAGACTCATTATTATCATACACAATTTATAGCTAACATCAGTAATATGGAAACACGATTGCAACAAGAGTTTGCAGCTTAAACTTAAAGACTTTGCAGAAAAGAAATCTAACAACTACCGTTATCATAACTCCTCCGCTAATGTAAGTTGGGCAGGACAATACTAGAATTTGTATTCTTCATCAGGTTTAGACCGTGTTGTAAGTGAAAATTTACACTGTAAATATACACTGATTTGAGTCAGAACGGAAGTTGGGTGACATCATATGAAAAGGGTCTATTGGCTATGCCCAATGTTTGGCAATGCCTCTGATTGATTTTCCCTCTTTTCTCAGCTTCAAAATGGCTTGGCTTATGTTTAACAACAAATGCAGTCTTCACATGTGAAACTACAGGCCAAAGCCAAGAGTAGATGTTCAAAGCTATTTATTAAGCAGTCAATCTAAGAGGACACACCTGGCTAACAAGAAACACCAGTCAGTCACATTCCTATATTTTGCTTGCCTACAAATTGGGTGGTCTATGTCACCCATTCTATGTCGTTTAACACATCTACATATAAATACCAGGAAATAAAAGCTGAAATTCTAATCTCTCTTCTCATATTCATCTTTTGATCCCAAAATCAAATGTATTCTGTCTACAGCAAAAAAAAAATTAATTGGCCTTGCCGTTCCAATAGCTTCGGAGGGGACTGTCTGAAGAATATAATTAAGTACATCTTTATCAAAAATGAATAATTTTTCCCCCACTGTTTTATTTAAATTAGCCTGTTCAGTAGTGACAATCAGAACTGTCGATTGTGAGCAAATGCAACTTTTAACTGTGATGTGAAAACATTTTCTCAGCAGTTACATAAGCCTTGTATAAGCCTATGTGTAAAAATAATAATAATAATAAAATCTTGTGGACAGTAATGCTACTTTAAAACTTTTGCAGAGAATAAGAGCATCTATCATGGACACATGATGTTTTCACTATTATTTCCTCTATTATCACTATTATACATGAATATTTAAATGACCATTTAAAAAAAACTCTTCACAATGTATAGTAGAGCTGGCAATTAATTTTTATAAATATATATTAATGTTAGACCATATTAATTACAGCATAACATGCACTCATCCACTTTATTAGAAACATTTGCACATTCATGCAGTTATCTTCAGTTAATGTTCACATTAAACCTCAGCATGATGGAAAAGTGGCATTATGATTTTGATCATGGCAGGGTTGTTGGTACTAGAAGGGCTGGTTTGAGTATTTCAGAGACTGCTGGTCTCCTGAGATTTTCACACACAACAGTCTCTGGAGTTTACACAGAATACAACAGTGTCTGTAACCCAATCCTTGTTTATACAGATGCAAAATGCTGTAAATTTCTAGGTAGAAAATCACTAAGTTTTCAAAAAATCTTGTTGCCTCTTGGTGTGCGTATGCAGGCATCTTGGTCACTCATAAAAGAGCTGATTAAAATAGAATAAAATTACATGGATGAGCCGTACAGCTGCCACACAGCTCTGACCTATTGAGGCTCCTTTAAGTGCTGTAAGTTGTGAGGTGGGGCCCCCATGGATTGGACTTTTTTGTCCAAATAAGCAAATGCCACAGGGGCCAAGTCAACACCAACACAATTTTTACAGTATGAAAGGGTGCATTATCCTGCTGAAAGAGACTACTGCCATTAGGGAATAACATTGCCATGAAGGGGTGTACTTGGTCTGAAACAATGTTTAGGTAGGTGGTACGTGTCAAAGTAACATCCACATGAAGGCCAGAACCCAAGGTCCTCAGCAGAGCATCTCGCTGCCTCTGCCAGCTTGCCTTCTTCCCATAGTGCATCCCCAGGTAAATGATAAACACTCCACATGATATAAAGGAAACATAATTCATCAGACAAAACCACCTTCTTCCATTCCTCCCTGGTCCAGTTCTGATGCTCATGTGCCCATTGTAGGCACTTGCAGTGTTGGACAGCGGTCAGCATGGATACACTGACTGGTTAGTGGCAATGCAGCCCCAGACACAGCAAGCTGCAATGCACTATGTGTTCTGACACCTTTTTATCATAGCCAGCATTAACCTTTTCAGCAATTTGGAATACCTCTTCTGTTGGATCGGACCAGACCGGCTAGCCCACATTTTCTTTTCTGATGCCTATACCAGTAGTGAAACCTTGAGTATCATCTGACACCAATCCCATCCACTATAGATTTCTTTAAAAACTTCTAAGCTTTAAAATAATTTTTTTTAACTATAGGACAAGAATACATAGCTAAAAACATGACTTAAACAAAACCACAGCCTATATTTTTAAATTCAACTCTTTCAAACAAAAATGCATTGCAAATATAAAAAATATAATTAAGCAGAAAATATAAATCAATCCTAACAAAAACTATGTTAGTTATATAATTTTGTTCTTTTTTTTTCCTGTGATATTCGATCCACCATATTTTCCTGTCCCGTACTGATCCTGCATATTGGATCAGTGCCATGTCTAGTGAAAATGCCCACTCTACTTACAGCAATTTCTCTTTAAAGCACTAAATGGAGTAACAACTACCTGGACACTATGAAATAAGAATACAATACTGCCATACTGATTAGTGGTATTTGCGTAGCAAAGCATCACTAATGTTATCTCACATACATACTGGTGACATAATGTGCGCATCACCTGCATGTCACGTGCACATTAACCCGAAAAATAAGTGGAATCACAAAACTACCGCAACATAGACATGTGACATATCAAAACACTTGACTGACTGCGGAGAACTGTGTTATGGCTATTCTAGTGACATCACGTGCACACAAATGGACTGCCATAAAGCCTATTATGTTAACAACTCGTGTAAAATACAATCATTATGGCTACAGATATAGGTCATGTTAGTTATATTCCAAGAAATGCATACACACATGTAGCTCCTCCTACTGATCAGCATGAACAGCTAAGCATGTCAGTGTGGAATTTTGAACAGGGAAGCACCACTCATATTTTCTGCAGAAAATGTACAATCTAGTTTTAAATCATTTCAGCTTAATCAGACATGTATGCCAACTCCTATAGGTATTTTAAATCTCCACATTTGTTGATATTTCTCAGGAATCAAGAATCCAGTATTGGTGGCCAGAACACTACTGAATGAAGCACAGAAAGGGAAGCTTTCAGCTGGAAGAATTCCTCCCTGGTGAGCTCATGTTTTTATTAGCCAAATGGCCCTCATTTTATTTAATTCTGTACAGTATAGTTTTGTATCCCCTTCAGCAGGAGCGTAGATTAGATATCTAATGTCTGTTAGTTGTACCTCATTCTGCATGCTCAGTGGTGTTTTGCTACTGGCAGATGTATCTCAAGACTCGCTGTTTTAAAGGAAATAGGTTCATGCATTTTTATTTTTTATTTTAGTTTTTTAGCTGGAAGTGGAGCTCAGCAATGGGCTGTCAGTCATGGTATACCTCCATGTCCTTCAGAGAAGATGGCCACCAGTAAGTATTTTGCATAATATACAGAGTATACAACTAACCTCAATTCTGTCTGTTTTTAAAGACAAATATTAAGTCACATTAATATCCCAGGCATTTTATACACACACACACACACACACACACACACACACACACACACACACACATACACACACACACACACATACATATATATATATATATATATATATATATATATATATATATATATATATATATATATAGATATATAGATATATAGAAATAGATATATAGATATATAGATATAGATATATATAGATATATACACAGTGCTGTGAAAAAGTCTAAAAAAAAAAAAGTTCAAACAAAGGCAACCTGAGTTAAAACAAAATACAGTTTTTAAATGATACATTTATTTAATAACTTTTTTAATTTATTGAAGCAAAAAAGTTAGCCAATACCAACTGGGCCGGTGTGAAATTTTATTTGCCCCCATAGTTACTAATTCCCCAAATCTATGAAACTGTAATATATCTATAATGGGGTTCAGCTGGACTAGTCGCAACGAGGCCTGATTACTGCAAACTCTGTTCAATCAAAACAACACTTGAACTTTTTCAACAGCATGAATTTGGTTAAAAGGTCTTACACAGTAACACACTATGCCAGAGTTGAAATAAGTTTCAGAAAGGATGAGGAAGAAGCTGATTGAAATACGTCAGTATGGGAAGGATTACAAAGCTATTTCAAAGGCTCTGTGACTCCAAAGAACCACAGTGAGAGACATTATCTCTAAATGGAAAAACTCTGGACAGTAGTGAACCTTCCCAGAAGTGGCCGACCTTCCAAAATAACTCCAAGAGCAAAGCAAAGACACATCCAGGAAGTCAAAAAAAAAGAGCCAAGGACAACATCAAAGGAACTACAGGCCTCTGTTGCATCAATAAAGGTCACTGTTCATGTCTCCACTATCAGAAAGACACTGGGCAAAAATGGCATCCATGGAAGAGTGGTGAGGTGAAACCACTGCTAACCCAGAAGAACATTAAGGCTTGTCTGAATTTTGCCAAAATACACCTTGATGATCCTCAAACCTTTTGGGAGAATGTTCTGTCAGTTGCTGAGTCAAAAGTGGAACAGTTTGGAAGATAGTGATCCCATTACATGTGGCATAAACCAAACACAGAATTCCACAAAAAAAAACATCATACTTATGGTCAAGGATGGTGGTGGAAGTGTGATGGTGTAGGGATGCTTTGCTGCTTTGTTAAATATAGGTGTGCAACAATTATTGGCACCCCATGAATTCATATGAGAAACATATATTTGCCGTGTATTCCCATATTGATATTTTACTTTTTTTTTAGTACACCTGGGTGACTAGGAACATGAAATTGTTCAACCATGACTTCCTGTTTCACAGGGGTATAAATATGAGGTAACACATTTCCTTAGTCATTCATAACAATGGGTAAGACCAAGGAATATAGCTGTGATGTGTGGCAAAAGGTTTTTGAGCTTCACAAAATGGCTATAACAATAGCACAAGCTTTGAAAATGCTCATTTCCACCATCAGGGCAATAATTAAAAAGTTCCAGTCAACTGGAAATATTATGAATAGACCTGGAATTGGACACAAAAATCTCCAAAGATCACAACTGGTGAATTGCAGATGTTAGTTGCATCTTGTGGTCAGAAAGTCTCCAAAACTACAATCCAAAGTCACACAACAAGTTATTTGGAAAGGTTTCAAGAAAAAAGCCTCTACTCTCATCCATAAACAAACTCGAGCATCTTCAGTTTGCCAGACACTACTGGAACTTCAAATGGAATCGGGTTCTATGGTCAGATGAAACCAAAATAGAGCTTTTTGGCAATAAACACCAGAAGTGGTTTTGGCGCACACAGAGAGGTAGTGACAGGGAAAAGTACCTCATGCCCTCGGTTAAATATGGTGGTGGCTCTTTAATGTTTTGGGGCTGTTTTTCTGCCTTAGGACCTGGACATTTTGTTAGGATACATGGCATCATGGACTCTTTCAAATATCAATAAATATTAAATGAAAACCTGACTGCCTCTGACAGAAAGCTTAAAACGGACCGTGGTTGGATCTTACAACAGGAAAATGGTCCAAAACATACATCACAATCAACATAAAAATGTTTTACTGAACACAATATCAAGGTCCTGCCATGGCCAGCCCAGTCCCCTGACTTGAATCGTTTGGTTGCAGTTATTGCTGCTAAATGTGGTACAACCATATTTTAGGTTTAAGTGGCGATTAGTTTTTCACATAGTGATAGATGTTGGATTTTGTTTTTTGTTTCAGTAAAAAAACAACAACTGTATTGCGTGTTTACTCAGGTAGCCTTTGTTTTATGTTGTATTTCATCTGAAGCTATAAAACTCTTTAGTATATGAGATACATAAAAATAAGAAATCAGGCAAATAATTTTTCTCACACACACACATACATATACATATATATATATATATATATATATATATATATATATATATATATATATATAAAGATAGATAGATAGATAGATAGATAGATATTACAAACACACAACCCCAATTCCAAAAACTTTGGGACACTGTAAACTGTAAGTAAAAACAGAATGCACTGATTTGCAAATCTCATAAACCCATATGTTATTAACAATAGAACATAGGAAACATATCAGATATTTAAACTGAGTAAATGTACCATTTTAAGAAAAAAGGTTCATTGGCAACAGGTCAGTAACCTGACTGGGTATATATAAAAAAAGAGTATCTTAGAGAGGTAGAGTATTTCAGAAGTAAAGATGGGCAGAGGTTCAGCAATCTGTGAAAAATTGTGTCTACAATTTATGGTACAATTTCTATGGAATGGGCAGCTTGCACATCTGGAAAGGCACCATCAATGCTGAAAGGGATATACAGATTTTAGAGCAACATATACTTTCATCCAGATTCCATCCCATCTTCACTTCTGAGAGACTCTGCCTCTCCAAGATACTCTTTTTATACCCAATCACGTTACTGACCTGTTGCCAATTAACCTACTTAGTTGCAAAATCTTCCGCCAGCTGTTTCTTTTTACTAACACTTACTTTTCCAGCCTTTTGTTGCCCCGTCCCAACTTTTTTGAGACATGTTACGGCCATCAAATTTAAAATTACCTTATTTTTTTCCTTAAAATGGTATATTTTCTCAGTTTAAACATCTGATATGTTTTCTTTGTTCTATTGTGAAGAACATATGGGTTTATGAGATTTGCAAATCATTGCATTCTGTTTTTATTTACGTTCAAAATGTAAATGTGTGTGTGTGTGTGTGTGTGTGTGTGTGTGTGTGTGTGTGTGTGTGTGTGTGTGTGTGTATTTATATTTATTTATTTATTTTATTGCAATCAGTTAAAAAAAAAAACTACCTCAGTCGAACTAATTTTAAACTTAAGTGGCTTCTATATTTTGTACACTCAGTTGGCTAGGTCTTCTTCAACTGAGCACCATGGTCTTCATTAGCTTGGATGATTAATAATTCAATAATAAATGATGGGGAGCCTATGAAGTGATCACGAGAAGAATGAAATGAGAATGTGCTAATGGTATGATGTTGAGCCTTAAACTGCATGCTTTGTGGATATTTTGTTGAAGAGTGGTGGCATATGAGGGAAGCCAGTTAAGGAAGGAGTTGCAGAAGTCCATTTTACCATAATAGGGTTCATATGCTGCTGAAGATGTATAGGTTGAACCTGCAGGCTCTAGACCTAGTAGTAGTAGTGCAAGTTATAACCTAGTGGGGACCAGATATTTTTGATGCTGCATTATAAAGGACAGAAATATTTTGGAGACGGAAACATCTAATATCAAATACTGATATTTCTTTTGAAATGTTGCAGAATTTAGTTTGTCAGCATACAAAAGGAATAAACGAAAGATGGAGATGGCAGAGAAGTTGGAACCAGAAGATAACCCTTTTAAGAGACGACGACAATCAAGTGGAACTGTAAGTTAATGATCCATCCATTTTCAGTACCGCTTATCCTACACAAGGAGCCTGGAGCCTATCCTATTGGACTTGGGTCACGAGGTGGGGAAAGAACCTGGCCGAGGTGCCACCCTATCACATAGGGCTGCACAATTGACTTTTCACAATTGGCTTTTAAAGTTCGTCCTCAGCTCATAGAAAACTCCACTGCATATCAAATCAAGCGCTTCCTAAAGTTACAGCCAATCACCATAGAGTGGCGCAGGGATTACGTCATTTTGCATGCCAAAACCCACAAACGAGAGCATTTTAGCTCTTCCGGTTCCATCGTCCTGAATCAATGGTTTTTTAAAAATGGGATTTTGATTAAAAACCTGAAATAAGGTCCATGCAAATGTTTTAGATCATGAGTATATCTATTCTTTTTCTACATTTTGGCCTTTGGTAGATGTTAATCTTGGTTCCAGAACTTTTGTGGCTCATCTCTGTATTTCTTTGTGAATTCCAATCTAAATTCTGATTTATACTGCTCTTGTGGTATGGCCTCTATATTTCTGCACTTGAAGTCTTCTTTGAATGGTGGATTGTGATACCTTCACCCCTGCCTTGTGAAGGTTGTTGGTGAGGTCATTAACTGTTGTTTTTGGGTTTTTCTCTCACAATGACAATGAGAGCTCGAACCAAGAGCAGACATTCAGAGCTATTCATTCTTTAAAAAAAAAATGGCTGGGTTCAAAGAAAAGGTGCCATGATCCAAGTTGTTTAACCCATCTAGATTGAAGTATGATGAAAGCTGAAATTCAGATCTATCATCTCATAATCATATTTTGATCTCAAACCCACATGTCTTCAATGTATAGCGAAAAAATAGAAGAACTTTTTTTTCTTCCAATTTTTATTGCATTTAATTAGTTTCATAGGCTGTTTTGGTATGGCCAGAGGGCTTCGAAATATTCCACAGCTGGGAAAGGAGGACCAACATCTTACCTCCATAATACACATGCTTTGATATTTCTTGTTGAAAAAAACACCCAACATCTCAGTCATATCCTGCTGACTATGACTAATTGTTAGATTTTTTCTCCTTGTCTTCTTGGAAAAGATGCAAACAGGCACTTTTTTTTTTTTTAAATTGAAGCTTCAATGAACTTTCAGGTGTTATCTCTTCTCAGTGTACAGGTCCAATAACCTGATACTCCCTGGTACATTCTTTAATACCCTCTGGGCCTGTGATTCACGGTCATCTTAAAGATAAAGCTGTTAAACTTACCAAACCTTAGCAATCACATTCCATTATCTTCACTTGTACTCTAAATATGTCACTACTAAATGTCTTATCATTTGGCTTATTAGAACCAAAAGAGGTTCAATTGTGGATGGAAAAATAACCATAGAGCCCAATTCCACTTAAAGTCCCAGATCTAGCTAACTCCAGGCATTTACATTTGTGGTTAGATGCTGAATGAGTAAAGGCCTTGGTGTCACCTCATATTTATACCCCAAACAGAAAGTCAAACATTCAGCACTAAACACTCAGGTACGGTTATAATGAAAAGTAAAACGTACATAAGAATATTCATTTTGTTCATAAGAATTCTAATAACCCTGGGAATACCTGTAATTGTGACATGTGATTTTGTTATATAATACTTAATGATAAAACAATCTTCTGTGTATGAAACTACATCTGTGGCAATTCTGGTGCATAGAACAGTAATTAGAATTTCTTTAAGCAGGTGAATGAAATGGTGGATTTAGAGGAGCCTGCCTCCCTGGACACGGTTGGAGCTGTTGTTGTGGATCAGCAAGGGAATGTTGCAGCCGCTGTCTCTAGTGGAGGTTTAGCTATGAAACACCCAGGGCGAGTAGGCCAGGTAAGAATCACTGTTCCTTCTGAGGTGCTACTAACTACAATTTTCTGCGGTCAGTGAATCCTCTGCAATTAAAACTGCTGAATACTATTTCTATTTTCTTGGAATAAATTTTCTCCTATCTTTATGTGAAGGCTGAACCACAGTAGTAACTGCTATGTCTTTGTGCATCTTACGCTCTTTTTCTAAGGCTGCTCAATATGGGTGTGGTTGTTGGGCTGAAAATGCCCATGATGCTAGAACTTATTCTACAGCCGTGAGTACCTCAGGTATGAACACAACCTTAAATAAGATATGTTTGGCCTATTCTGAGACTATGCATTAAAACTTTCTGCATAGATTTTAGTTCAGTCATCCAACTTTTAAGTAAGTTGGAAAGAGCACAGAGTAAGTATACATACATTACCAAAAGGTTGTAATCTGTAGCTGAATCTTCTTGTTCTTGCCGATTGTCACAGGATGTGGAGAGCACCTGATGCGCACCATGTTAGCTAGAGAGTGTTCCACAGCTATGCAGGCTGACAACGCTCATCAGGCTCTCCTGGAGGCTATGCAAAACAAGTTTATTGGTGAGTACTTCTGACTTTATCATATATGGGAAGCTACATGTGAATGTCAGTCACAGAGATCACACTTTTCTCCCCATTCTGAAGTATGATGTGAACATTCACTTCAAACACTTCACTTTTTTCATTTTAAATTTATTAAATTGATATTTTTGGCCATAACGCTACACAAAATGATCAATACTGACAAAGCAAACATGTGTTTTTAGGATTTTTCTTCTACTTGCATCTAATTTAGCTAATTATTCAGACCCTTGGCTAAGGCACTCCAGATTCAGCCCGGTTATATCTTATTCGCTTTGATTATCTTGAGATTAGGGATGTACCAATACCATCTAGAAATCTAGTAGTCTGTACCGATACCACCAAAAGTACATGATACTCGATACCAAAGTCGATACCACGGTGTGGTTTTAAAAATAATAATAATAATCCTTTTTTTTTTTTTTCATAAAATTAAAAACTCTCCTGGAGGACATCCTCCTCTGGCTAATACTGGCAAAAAGAGAGAGAGAGGGATATTTTAGTTATCAAACACTGTCTGACAATGACTAATAAAACAGTGCTAATAACAAGTGCTAAGGTGCACTCCGAAACGCGAGCGCACACACACACACCCCTTATACTCTGAATGCAAGCATTAGTTTAAATTCACACTGATAAGGTGACAGGCCAAAAAGATTTAATAAAAGCATGAACATTTGAATAATTATTAGTGACTCTAGGCTACATTTAGCTGACAGGACACGGGCTGAATGGCGGTGCATGGTGGCCCATTCTCAGGTAGTTTATAACACCGCAATGCGTTAGCGTTGTTAACAAATAACTGGCTATCGCAAACATTACATGGAGCATAATGATAGCTGGTTTTCACGGCTGCAATGACAGCTGCCTCAAACTTACATAATATAGGACCGTCTTTCAGGTTCTTCGCCAAATTCCAGGTGTTTCCTCGCTTTGTTTGAAATGAACGATAGCATCAGTTGCACACCGGCTTCAGAGCATCAATTATACATTTGTTGTCATCTGCCTCGATTGCAAAGTATTTCTATATTTGACGCTTACCACCTTTCCTCTCAACGAGTTGGGGCGGAGCTAAACTTGTCGCCATTTTCTGTAGTTTTTCCCGTGTGCTTGTAAGCATTCTTCTTCTTCTTCTCTACGTGGGGACCAACTAAAACACTTGCACGTATTTGCTGCCCCCTTCAGGTCCGGAAGAATATCAACCACGGTACCTTCATTACCAACGGTACGCATGAAATGCAGAAAAACAAGTACCGTCACATTTTAAGAATGTTTGTTCCGACTTGGTACCGAAGTATTGGTTTTCATGACATCCCTACTCAAGATATCTCTTGAACTTGTCTGGAGTCCAACTGTGGCAAATTTAATTGATTTAGACGTGATTTTAGAAAAGTGTGTGTGTGTGTAAGGTCCCACACTTCACAGTACAGGACCAAAAACTAAGCCATGAAGTCCAAGGAACTCTCCGTAGACCTCTGCAATCAAATAGTTTCAAGATAAATGCCTGGGCAAGGGTATAAAACCATTTCTTAAAGCATTGAATGTTCCCAAGATCACAGTGGCCTCCATCATTGTGAAATGGAAGTAGTTTGGAACCACCAGCTTACCATCTGGCCAAACTCAGTAACCAGGTTAGAAGGACCCGAAGGCATCATGATGCTAGGGGGGAGCTAAGAGGTAATAAGGGAAAGTTTCTGGCATGCTAGATCTGTCGCAGTCAACTGAGAGTGCTATTGTTATGATATTGGAAGTGTCTAGGATCAACAACAGCTCAGCCATGACCACACAAATTCACCTGTCCTCTGTTACATCGCTCACTTTTGTCTCACATCACTCACCAAACTGCTTTTAGCTGCAATATTTGTACAAGAACTGTGCTTGAGTGCTTCATGAAATTTCCAAAAATTTCCATTACTAAGCAGCCACATACGAACCTAAGATCACTATATGCAATGCCCAGTGTCAACTTATGAATCACGGTTTACTCTCTGTCAGTCTGATGGATGAATCTGGGTTTGGCAGATGCCAGGAGAACAATACTTATCAGAATGCATAGTGCCAACAGTAATGTTTTGTGTAGGAGAGTCTGTTTTTCAAGGTTTGGGCTACCACAGACACCGGCCTCCATTGCCTCATACACTGTTTCCGTATCTCTCAATCCTGGCCAGTGGCATCAGGCAATACTGCGGTCCCAGGGCGTGGTTGATGTTGCAGCACAAGGTCATGCAGCTCTTCCCACAGTCGATCATTTATTCCTCCTGAGCTTTGTTTTCCAATGTTCAGCAAAAGTTGGCGATGATGGACATGTTCCCCAGTGGCTCTGATGTGCATCTCTGGTAAAAAGTTTCCCATTTGGTATAAACTACACATATCATGAACCGTATTTGTGGACCCTGAAGTGGACGCTGCGTGCTACCGCGTCACCATCTTTGATCCAAGAAAGATGCGGTATGCTTTGGATTATGAGCCGTTCTTTTCCTTCTCCATACCCGTCACTTCTACAAGATCATCTTGGTTTCATCTGTCCAAATAATCTGTTGTGTTACTCCACTCTTCCACCAAGGCATTCGCAAGTTCTCGATCACGTCTGGGGGTACACATGGTTACATGTAATTTTCCACTACAAGGACGATCAGCTGTCCTTCCTGTCTCCCTGTAGCACTGTCTTAGTCGTCTTACATTACAGACATTGCAGTTTATTGCTCTGGACACATCTGCAGTCCTCATGTCTCCCTGCAGCAGGCCTATGGCATGTTCACGCAGGTGAGCAGGAACCCTGGACATCTTTCTTCTGGTGTTTTTCAGAGTCAGTAGAAAGGTCTCTTTAGTGTCCTAACTTATTGTAACTGTGATCTTAATCACTTCCCGCCTGTAAACTGTTCGTGTCTTAAGGACTGTTCCACAGGTGCATGTGCAATAATTGTTTATGGTTCATTGAACAAGCATGAAAAACATCGTTTAAACCCTTTCCAATAAAGATCTGTAAAGCTTATTTCGATTTTACTAAATTATCTTTAATGTACAGTCTCCTGAAAAGGGGACATTTCTTTTTTTTTTTGCTGAGTGTATTCATACAAAATTGTAAGAGGCTGCATGTGTAAAGGTGGAGACTATGTCTTTTACAGGCTCACCATTTCTGGCCAGCGAGGATGGTGTTCTGGGTGGAATAATTGTTCTGAGATGCTGTAGCTGTGGAGAGGACCACAGCTCTGACAATTTGCCGGCCTTATTGGGTATGTTCTGTACTCCTAATTGCAGCACAGCACTCGTATTTTAGTGACACAATGTTTGCAGCAATTTATATATTTCAGCATCACACTACTTAACCCATACTAAAAAGCCAGACCTTCTGTAATGGTAATTGGGCATTAAATAAGAATATTTGTTTTGCTCTTTGAGTAAATGTACACAATCAGGATTTGAACAAGTTATGTTGTGTAAGTTGCTATTTCTTGTGAATTCTGTAAATTCCTTTGCCTACAAAGGTGGAACAACAAACAAACCAAAAACACCACTCACATTTTTTTTTTTTGAATGCAGATCGAGGTCCAATTATTCGGCGCAATATACAGATACAAATAGAGATTGTGTTTAAACCCTAAAAATGTTTGTACATGCAAAGAAATCACATTTTATTTTTAATTTGGGTGTGACAGAAGTACAGTCAGGGTATATCTCGTCTACAATATAGAAGTGGGAAGCTGTCATTTTTCTTGGTGTTTCTGGGATTATTTTGTGTATTTCTTTGTGTATCCCTTGTTTATCTGTATGTAAACGCTAATAACTTGCTTTTTTGCCCCTAACATACAGTGGAGTTCCTGTGGACTCATACTACGGAGAGTATGTGTGTGGGCTACATGTCTGCAAATGACAGGAAAGCTAGGGTAAGAACAGATTATCACAGAATTATAGACCACTTCAAATTACTGGTACCATTAATATGAAAATGAAATTTTGCGTAAACTTGTCTAGTAACAGCAAGTCTATCCAGTGGAGCTTGGGTTGAATCTTTTTTCCACTTACAGGTGCCTTTAGAAGTTCTATTAAATGGAGGGAAATTGCACCATTGCAGCTTTGCTGTGCATCAATAAAGCGAAAACAATCCTAAACACCTAGGGAGTTAGGCCAAGTCAGATGTGTTCAGTGAATGCTTCTTTTGTTGACCTTCACTTTAGGTGTCCATGCAAGCACATATGAGTGTGATTGGTCAGTGGTCCACATACACTATATTGCCAAAAGTATGTGGACAACTGACCATCACTGCGCTATGTGCTTGTTGAACATTCCATTCTCAAATCATGGGCATTAATATGGAGTTAACCCCCAACCCCACCTCTGCTACCACTGTTGTGAATGGGTGAATGAGACAGTGTAAAGCACTTTGGATAAAAGCGCTATATAAGTGCGCCATTTACTTAAATGTACTACTACAATGTATTCAATATTACTTGTATGTTTAAAGCTTTCTTGGACTCTTCAATCTAAATGGTGCTGATGCTAAGCACAAAAACGCAATCTTATACCTTGTCTTCTCTTATATTAATTTAAACTTTGGAATTGATGTGAACACTAACTTAAGTGAATCTCTCTCTCTCTCTCTCTCTCTCTCTCTCTCTCTCTCTCTCTCTCTCTCTCTAGGCTCATATATCCAGACTGCCTCCTGGGGCTGTGGCAGGACAGTCACTAGCGATTGAAGGTGGAGTGTGTCGACTGGGGGGTGTGGGTGACTGAACAGAGAGATCGCTTTTTCTTTTTTTTTCTTTTTTTTTGTGAAACACATAGCAATATGCATATGCTAAAGTCATTATTGACAAGTCTGGGGAATGTGGCATCAATTATGTAACATATAAACGGTTTTAATGGCTGATGACCTAAAGCTACATCTTGTTCATTTTGGTCATAAAGGAGTAATTTTATCAATAAAGCTTTAGTCTTAGTCTTTAGTCTCTTTTTAATAAGCTACACCGCTACAAGACGAACAGGCAATATTTATATATGTTTGGGGAGCATGCAAGCGACATGGAGGTAAACAGGACCTAATTATTGAATAGGCGTTTTGCTAACATACAGGCTGCTGCTCTTGCTTTGCACAGATAAATGTTTTTCAGTTGTATTACTCGTATATATTATACAATCCATATATATATATATATATATATATATATATATATATTTGCTTTGCCCCTTTATTAAATAAACTGTTTAAAATGGATCAGACAGCATCTTTACCAAAGCTTGTTCTGACTATTACAAAATGCTTTTATGGTATCTTTGTATTGTTATGAGCATTGCTAATTTTAAAAAGAGACTATGGCTCATAAATGCACCTTATTTGGCCACTAGTCTCTGTACTGGCATTTCCATTTGTCTGGGAATGTTTTTTTTTTTGTTTTTTTTTTTAAATCACTGCAACATTAAATTGTGTTACATGTTTATTATAAATCATTCTCATCACTGTTGCACAAATTAACTTTTGGAAGCTGATGTTGAAGTATAATTGCAGTAGCATAATATTTTAGTAAAATTTTTGCTGTGACTGTAAGTTGTCCCATACATGTTTATGGGCAGGGAAATATCCTCTTTAGAAAGCATGACTGATTGTGCTGATTGCGCTAGAAATTAAAATTGCACTATTTTTGTATTAAACCTGGCCTAATGTCTGCTATACATCTTTGTATGTATTTTGTGCAGTGACATTTCATTTACTTTTTAGAAATGATTGCTTAATGTAAGGAGAGTTATAAATTCCATTCTCATAATATATCTAAAAGATCCAATGGCGTATATTATTAGGATGTAGCTATCTATGATGAAATGTTTTCTTTTCATATTGCCAAAATGCAATTAACAGTGTCTTTGCAAAGCTTTGTGTTCTATTATAGTTTGTCCTTATTGCATTGATTTGAATTTACTTCCCCTTGCTTGTTTAGTTCAGTGAAATAGTGAAATAAATTTCAGCTCACACTTGAAATTGTCCTGCGATTGAGATATTTTGACTGCATGTTTGGGGTTAAGTTTTTATTTCTCGGGTTATATCTTTATCAGAAACACTGTTATACAGAACACCAAAATGAATCCTTGATTAAACAATTTACAGTGTTTCATTCTGTATTACAGCAATACGGATACAATGGAACTTTAATTATTGATGACATTTGAGTGTGAATTCAATAGCAAATTATATTGTTGTAACATGTTACATAGTTATAGCAATGTTATCACATAAATAGTATTTTGATAGCGAGGACAAATCACTTTCTAATATCAGGTAAACCTGCATACACCTGTTCACTGAAAACAGCTACTAGGTTGTTTTGTTTTTTTACAATTAAAAAATGAAATCAGGTTTGGTTTTCTGGTTATTCTAGTCTAGTCACATTTCTTTCAGAAATTTGACTGGACATTGCTTCCATAATACATACAGTAATGAACTGTGTTGGTAGGAACCTAACCCTCGCCTGTCCTCAAATCTGAGTAAGTGAAGTCTATTTACATATGTACAGTAACTGTAGCTCTACGAACCCTGGATAACTGGCAGTGGTGGTGAGAATCACCTGCATACAGTATCTTCTTGTGCATAAGCGCACGCATGCAGATACCTTCAACAACGTCAAACGTATTCCAGCATGAGAATGCCTCTGTGCACAAATCAACGCCTATAGAGACATGGTTTGCCAAGGTTGGTGTGGAAGAACTTGAGTTGCCCCACTGAACACCTTTGTGATGAATTAGCACTTGGACTATGCACCGGCCTTCTTGCCCAACATCAGTGCCTATCCTTACTAATGCTCTTGTAGATGAATGAGCAAAAAAAATCCCCATAGCCATGTTCCAGAAAATTCCAAAAAGTGTCCAATGCTTCAGTCCGTGTGTTACACAGCTGTAGGGGAATTTTGCCTGCTAGACAGTTAGTGGCAATGCCCTTCCCTGCTACATTGCATAAATTGCAGGACTTTTTAGGTCTTTGCAGTTATTGTAGGCCATGGATTGATTCATATGATGCCATTTCACAACTATTCTAAATCTTTTTATACGTAACCCTCGACATCATGACTCCATCACACGCCCTGACACCACACGGGCTACATTTGAAGAGTTAAAATCAGCTTGGTGTCTGCTGCAGCTCTAGGCCTTTGTGACCCAAGCAAGCCATACACTTACCTTTGTACATGAAGTGGGTTCACGCCTGACGCAGCAATATGGTTGTTTGCAACATCCTGTAACTTATTACTCTGCTAAGTTTGATATTGTTAGCATGTAGTATGGGCCCTTGTTCATGAGCAGTAACAAGTAAAGATTTCAGCCACAGACCATGCTGTCCCTCTTCCACCGCTCAGAGAGCCTACAATGGGCATGTGAACATGTGGAAAGTAATCAGAAAATACATTTATATATTTATTATTACCTATTTTATACTGCATATAATCTATAATGTTGGTCTTTATGTAACTCGAAAATGAAAGCTGGATTGTGGGCTACGTGTGGAGGGCAACTTGACATGAGAAAAACAAGTTCATTATTATTAAATGGCCTCAATTCCTAGGACTTGCACATCACTATCAGAAGAAGTGCAGAATAAACACATTCCACTGCCTAGGCAGGCTCCAGTGAGTCTGTAATAAATTTAGTTTGAGCAAGTTATGCAGAGGACTGCTTAAGCTGAGGAGAAGTAAAAACCTTGATAGATTAACAGGCAGAACTCACAGTAGAAGGTCAGATGTCGATAAGGAGGTCATCCTGACCTGGTGCAGTCTCAGCAGCCTTGCATGCTATAGATAACATAAATGTTAAATGGGTGATTTAAAGGGATGAGGAGACATCAAGTGGTGCGAAAAGCAGTTAGAATGTGTAAGACAAATTAGAATTGGTCAATTAAAGGGGGCAAATATGTCACGCCCTTGGGGATTTTCAGATTGTGCAATATGGTCAGCTCTTCAGTGTTCACTCTCGAGAACAACCTCCTTTATTGCTTTGGTTTACCTTTGTAATAAATTTCGTGCTGATTCTAAGAAGGTTTGTTTTCCTTGCTTATCCTCGAACCTATGTGGGAGATGGGAAAAATTTCCCCCCACAGAACATCATAACTGGACTATGGAGCAGTGGAAGAAGGTGGCCTGGCCTATGAAACAAGTTTTCTTTTACAGCATGTGGATGGCTGGGTGCATGTGCGCCATTTACCTGACGAAGAGATAGCACCAAGTCCCACTATGGAAATAATGGAAGCTGGCAGTGTGATGCTCTGGGTGATGTTCTGCTGGGAAGCCTTGAGTCCTGGCATTCATGTGGATGTTGCTTTGACACATACCTCCTAACTAAACACTGTTGCAGACCAAGTACATCCCTTCATGACAACGGTATTCCCTAATGGCAGTGGCCTCTTTCGGCAGGATAATGTGCCCTGCCATGTTGCAAAAACTTGTTCAGGAATGGTTTGAACAACATGACAGAGTTCAAGGTGTGGACTCGGTCTCCAAATTCACCAGATCGCAATCCGATCGAGCATCTGTGGGATGTGCCGGTCAAACAAGTCTGATCCATGGGGGCCTCACCTCGCAACTTACAGGACTTAAAGGATCTACTGCTAACGTCCTAGTGCCAGATACATTGCACAACTTCAGAGGTCTTGTGGAGTCCATGCCTAGACAGCTCAGAGCTGTTTTGGCAGTACAAGGGGGACCTTGTGTTGTTAAAGTTGTACCACCAGCCCAGGAAGGAAACGTGGGTGAACCAGGGAATGCGGTCTGAGAGGATCTGGTCAACTTAGGTTCCTGGGGTCAAACTCAGAATAGAGCTTCCCTACACCCCCTTTTTCATCTAGTGCTCCTCCTGATGTGTAGGACTCAATGGTAGGTAGGGAAAAATAGCAGTCAACTAGAATAGGATATGCATATATAAGATTGCATTAAAGATTTTATTATCTAAAGATTTGTTTTGAATCTCCTTAACGAATATGAATACAGTTGACACAAATGATTGGTACAATCTGGGGGAAAAAAAAAGGTGAATGGAGACAAGCATAACAATTGACTTAACACCCACAATATACCAATTGGCAAAATCGGTATAATTACGGTGGGTTAAACCTCAAAATAATGATGAACAGTTCACTACGCATCTCTTGCTCGCTCTCTCTCTCCCTCTCTCCCTCTCTTTTCTTACCACAGGAGCTGAAGCCTTTCATTGCCTGCAAGAGGAGACCAGTGAGGATAACCAGCTGAAGCTACGGAACTTCTGATACCACTGATCATGGGAAGGATCATGCTGATATGCTTGGCTTTGTTGGATTGCATTCGCATGCCACATGAGGACTCACACCACCACTACATTAAAGCTAATCACTATGTCTCAGTAATCTGCACGAATGAGACATTTTTGTGTAAAAAAACAAAAAAAAAATTAATCCTTTGTTTTAGAAATCAATCTGCATGTGTTCGAAAATTTGAGTGTACACAAGGAAATTTCTTGATCTGCCACCCAATTTCTAGCTGTGACTCATCTAACAAGCACACTCTACTAAACCAATTGATATTCATAGCTGTCATATCACAATGCCTGTAATTAATGCCTGGTGTGTCCCATAGAAGAAAATATGCAATTTACTTCGATGCCTAGGATTAATATGACTGATCGTATCACTCCAAAAAGTTTTCCCTGGTGTGTAGAAAGCACTGAAGTTTCATTCCTAGGTTAAAAAAAAAGTAGAGCCTGTGAACAGATATCATAGGTGAGAGTAGCATTACTCACAAAACTGCATGACATACACTTCTGGTAATCTTCCAAAACAATCCACACTTAAGAAGCCAGTTGATGTTGAAGACTGTGTTAGAGAAGGAGCACACTGGCACGACTTATTATCTTTGGCTTGTTTCTGCAGACCTTCTGTGCTACCAGCACCTCTTGGCTGTGTGGAAGAACCGCTTGGCCTGAACTTCCTTCTAGATTTAATGGCAGATGCACTTTGGTGTACTTATATCCTTGTATGAGAAACAAGCACTTCTAGGTAATAAAGCCACGCGCTTTTAAATGGTGGTAATACAGAAGAACCATGTCTTTCAGGTGTTACATGTGAACAAACTATACAGTATATAGTTTGTTCACATGGGGCAGCGGTGGCTTGGCGGTTAAGGCTCTGGGTTACTGATCGGAAGGTCAGTGGTTCAAACCCCACCACTGCCAAGCTGCCACTGTTTGGCCCTTGAGCAAGGCCTTTAACCCTCTCTGCTCCAGGGGCACTGTATCATGACTGACCTCAACTTCCTGACATGCTAGGGTATTCTTACTTACCAGGTAATGCAGTCATTAGATCAGGTTCATATTTTATCTGGACAAGTTGATCAATTGATCAATAATCACTGATCTATCTCTCTATGTTAAATATTCTGAATGGAATGTTTCTTATTTCTTTGTGCTTCAGTACTGTCTCAGAATACTGTATGATATCAGAACATACCAAGGTCAGAGGTGACCTTGATACTGATATTGTCTGGCTAGGCCTGCTTCTCTTCTTCCCTCCCTTCACTCCTCTCTATTTTGAGAGTGAGCTGATGAGATCTTTCTGAAGTTATGCTTCTGTTGATGAAAAGTTGATCCGAAGAGACTTCAATCATGTGAATAAACATCCAGAGTTTGATGATCAAACCAGTCTGTGTGCTGACTCATGTTTGCCAAAGACTTCCCAGAAGTGTTGAGGCTTTTATAGCAGCAAAGAGAGATCCAAATCTGAAATGAGATTGCACATATGGGTGTGATGGTCAGATGAGCACATACTTTTGGCCATGTAATGTAGAACCACAGTTACATATGTAATTAGCATTCTTTACTACCCCCATTAATATCCAGGAACAGTGAGAATCGCATGGATAATGTGCCCCAATGGCACGAGGAATCAACACACCTTATGACTAACTGGAAAGGCGATAACTGCTGTGCTTATGCTACTGTGAGAGGTTATTTTAAACTTGTACAACCTAAAGAAAGTGCACTGTGACATCCAGGTAGCAGCAGTGTATACCTCCTGGCATGGCACTCCTATAAGTAATGCCTATGTTGAGGAGCCACTTATGTTGGAGTGGCAAGTCATGGTTGGGATAGTGTGTCCGGTCCATCTGTTGGCCATCATGATGAAGTACACAATCAGACTCTGTTTAGACAATAGAGCTCTTCATGACTTTCCTCTGTGTCATATGAATGGTTCCTCTGAGGATCAGCTCGCTACTATCCAGGCTAAATAGGACCGAGTACTCTCACAACAAGAGACACTCTATAGGCTAACCTTTATGGAAATGCTGCAAGATCAATAGCTTGGTTTGGAGAGTGTGATATGACTTTGGATAGAAATCCTGGGTTTAACCACATGGTCACTCCAGAGTCATCTTGCCACCAATGTATGCAGGATGAACTGTATCACTAAAGCATGCAATTCTTCCACTCCTTTTGCTGGAGTAATTGCTTGCAGAAAGGCATTTTTTAAAGAGACCAATTTCAGTTTGGCATCTTACATAGGCTCATCAGTTGGGGCTTAAGGAAATCCAGCACAAGAGAGAGATCCTGTGGCAGACTCCTGGGGAACCATGGTGGGGGAAGTCACTTGTCACATGGGGGAGCCCCCATGCAGGTGTTATACACTGTGCTGTATGACAGTGCAAAAATTGCCACATAGATCTTTAGTACATTGGTGAAGCTATAGGGCAGTGGTCGAGAACCTATGGCTCTTTGACACAAATCATGTGGCTCGCCAGGTACCTCATCTTTTTTCAACATGATTGTTAAAAACTTAGACACATCACTAGAGATCAGTTTCCTGCAGCAAATGCAAAGTCAGTTACAATTCAGTTGTTGTACCGCCTACCGAACTTAATGAAAGGTCAATTAACAATAATATATATTTCAAGTTGTTCCGGCCGGTGCACGTATGCAGTGTTGTGCACTGTGGACAGCAGCAGCTGCAAGCGTGGACAGGGGTAACTGGAAGCCTGAATGCTGGCAGCTTTTCTGGCTCATTGAAGATTGTAAGACAAGGAAACCTTTTATTGACACAGGATATGTAAAGTCATGCATGTTGAGTATGGCAACTGGACTGTTTGCGGATTTCCCAAAGAAGGAGAAAATGATTCAGAAAATAAAAAACATGCTCCTGTCAGGTGAACAGTGCATGACCACGCTGACATGATGGCACGTGAGATAGAGAGGGAAAAGACAGAAAAGAGCACAAATATATCTTCAGTAGATTTTTTTCTCTCTTTCGCTGGATGTGTGTGTGTGTGTGTGTGTGTGTGTGAGAGAGAGAGAGAGAGAGAGAGAGAGAGAGAGAGAGAGTGCTACAGTAAACAACTGGCATTTGTGATGACAGTATGTCTGTGAATTAGGCCACAAGTAGCCTTACAACTGACACACACCTCTTAACTGATAGCCTTTCAACTTGTTTGCCACGTTCTGCAGTCATGTAAGTTCTTTTGAATGACAGCTGGCTTTGCTAATACCTCTATATATATACAGTGCCCTCCACTAATATTGGCACCCTTGGGGTAAATATGAGCAAAGAAGGCTGTGAAAAATTGTCTTTATTGTTTAACCTTTTGATCTTTTGTTCCAAAAATTCACAAAAAAATACTCTGCTCTCATGGATATCAAACAATTGCAAACACAACAAATGTTTATCCAAAATAAATAACTTTGTTAAATATGTGTGCAACAATTGAAAAAAAAAAACACTTTCTTGAATAGAAAAAAGAGGAAAAAGAAATAGTTGACATGCTTTTAAATATGCTTTTTAAATGTCTCATGAGTTTTGGTAACAGGACTGAGAAAAATGCAACCATCTTCCGATTAGAAACTTTACAAAAAAAATATGAAATAAGGTTACCTGAGATACTTGTCTAACTTTAATGCCACTAACATGGGCAGAGTGAGCTCCTTGATGTGGTTAACATTACTGGTTTGGAGGAAAAGAGTGCTGCTGAAGGCAGGAGGAGTCAATTTGGGATTATGGTTGGGTCATAAAGCAGTGTTCACTTCTGCTCAGGCATCAGATCATCAATTGACTGGCCAGCTTCCAGACAACCATCTACAACCATCTGTACCAACTCCACCTCAGAGAAGCCCAGACGGTCAGCATTGGAGATGTCAAAGACACAACCCACTGCAGCAGTGTCTACTCCACCTGTTCCATTCTCAGCTACCTTAGAGGTTACTGATACACATTGTTAAATATGTGTATTAGATTCAGATTTTAAAAATGAAGTTTAATTGGTAGAGTTACAACAAGCAAATGGCACTTTAAAATTGGACAAATAAACAAACATAAGGTATTCCATACATTTTCTTATTGGCACATTTTCTTTTCTATATTCTTTTTTATTTTATTTGTTATTTCACAGTTCTTTTCTGCATTTCAACAACCGATTTGTTCAGTTCTGGCAAGCCAAATTCAAAATAATATCCAATATAGAGGCCATACCACAAAATGAAAACCACTCATCAACAGTAAGAATAAGAAAGTCAGATTGGAATTTGCAATGAAACACAGAGATGAGCCAATCTTAACTTCTACCAAAGTGATGTAACGGCCAAGGTGTAAAGAAAGAAAGGATCTGCTCATGATCCAAGACATACAAGCTCATCTGTGAAACATGGTGGAGGTATTGTCATGGCTTGGGCTTGCATGACTGCTTCTGTAACAGGCTCACGTATCTTTATTGATGATGTAACTCATGATGGTAGCAGCAGAATCAATTCAGAAGTTTACTGAAACCTTTTGTCTGCCAATTTACAGAGAAATGCATCCAATCTAATTGGGAGGAACTTTATCATGCAGCAAGACAATGACCCAGAACACACTGCCAACTCAACAAGGGACTTTATCGGGTGGAAAGTGGAAGGTTTTAGACTGGCCAAGTCAATCACCAGACCTTAACTCAATTGAACATGTATTTCACCTCCTGAAGAGGAGACTGACGGGAGAAACCCTCTGAAACAAATAACAACTGAAAGCGGCTGCGGTAAAAGCCTGGAAAAGCATCACAAAAGAAGAAACCAAAAACATGGTGATGTTAATGAGTCGCAGACTTGATGCACTTATTGCAAACGAGGGATATGTAACCAAATATTATGTGTTACTTAATTAAATTTACTTCAAGCCTTATCCGTTCCTATACTTTTGCTCACCTTAAAATTGTATGGTCTGATACAAAAGGACTATGTTTTATGTTGTTTAGCACAACTAGATGTAAATACCAGGAAATAAAAGCTAAAATCCTAAACTCTCAACGCATATCCATCTTTAGAGTTCAAACCCAAATGTCTTTGGTGTACAGTGTGTCTTTGGTGTAAAATCCCACCAGTCCTGTGAATTCTCAATAAAATTACATGCTATTCATACTTGGTCTGTAAAACCTCAGTAAACTTACATATTAATCATACTTGGTCTCCCTCATGTTTATTTAATGTATTTTTTATACACAACACGCAAACAAAGGAATTGGCCTTGCCGTTCCAATAGTTTCGGTGGGGACTGTAATTCTTTTCTTACTACACTAAAACACACTCGTGTTTTATTTTGGAGCTCAGTAAGGCAGTGTTTAATTCAGGTTACTGGAACAAACCACTGATGAAGAAAATCAAATATAGATTATAAATGTACATGATATAAATAATCTCCTAATTATATCTATGTTAATGTGCTTAGTCCCGTAATTAATCTACACTACTGTAACACAATATGAAATGACTTTTATTTACTCATTTATTATAAGACTTTGTGTGTGCGCATGTGCATTTTGTTGTTGTTGTTTTTTTGTTTTTTTTTTTAAACTGCAACTTTTATTAAAAAATACTGAAAGAGTCGAAGGGATTTCTTTTCGGCGCTGAGATTAGTGTTAAACTCAGGAGTAACTACAGCATTAATTAGCTGCATTAATAATTACGTCGATGGAAAGTCCTCCAAAGGATAGTAAGACAAAAGTGTGTGTGTGTGTCTATGTGAGTGTGCATGAGATGGGAATGGGCAGCTTGTATTGCAGTTGCCATTGTAATGTAAAGCTATCAAGTGGAGGGAGAAAGGGTCATAAGTGCCTGGAAATACACCCTGTTCTTTTAGTAATTAACCGCAAACAGGTGTGCAAAAAGTACTGAGAAATTAAACTAAAGGTTGCAACCCATTATTCCTGACCTCTGACCAAGAACAGTCAAAGAAAAAGCCCTCAACTTGGAATTCCAACTCGTGGTCTTCTCAATTCTGAGTTCCTTCTAAGTTCAGTAGGTAACATGCGATCAATATGGCTGAACATAGCATCAGCAGTAAACAACGTATCCATTCTTACCTTTAAATGAGTTCTTCTGTACGTATATACAACTATTCGTTTTTAGATAAATCAATACACAGACACATTCGCTTGTTGAATATATAACAATGACTATACAGCTCGCTGTTTTGAAGAGGAAAATATACATCACTCATCACAGTTATCTGGCTGCCTTGTTGATAACAAAAGACTTTTCCCCTACTTTGTAGCTTGAATACACGGTCAATAATGTTCTCATTCCAAGCTCTGACTTCCCACTTCCATGACAAGTTGAATGCAGTGTTAAGTGAAATTTTAGACAACGTGTCAAAATCTTACACAGGTAAAAGTGGTAGAATCCAGCCAAAAATATACTCAGATGAAAGTTTAATAAATACATAAATAAATAAATAAATAAAGGTTACATTTAATTGTACTCCTTCCATCCATCCATCCGTCTTCTATACCGCTTATCCTTTTCAGGGTCACGGGGGAACCTGAAGCCTATCCCAGGGAGCATCGGGCACAAGGCGGGGTACACCCTGGACAGGGTGCCAATTAATTGTACTCCTTTTCTGATGGAATTAAGTTAATGTCATTGTTTTAGTGCAACTTGTATTACTTATCTTAAACTATTAGAAGATTTTGTTTTAAAGCAGTCATGCTGTTTTACCAGAAACATCATTCAATCTCTGTATGTTTGCTGGTGTTATGCATGATTAATGCACAGTAGTTTGATAATGAACATCACATCACATCACATCACGTGTTTTAGGTGGGCCTTTGCTTACTCCAGCATTCTGAAGCTTTTTACTGAGGTAACACCAGGCATGCTTATCTTCAAGTTTGGCACCATCCAGTGGCTTCTACATTTTCAAACACACTCAGATAACTATAGCTTAACCAAACTGTATAACATGAGGACTTCACAGCAGATGAATGATTCATGATTGTTGTTTTTTTTGTTGATGAATGATTCTTGTTTTTTTCCCCCCTGCATTCATGAACTTGATTGGATGCTAGACTGAATCCACTGAACTGATATAAAGCGTACAGTTATCTGCTGTATAACAGAAATAGAGACCTTTCTGACTTGTATTGACTACTTTGAATGAAAATACTAATTTTAGGAGTACAAAATGTACCATTTTGTACAATTATTCCATTTCAATAATACTCAAGTGAAGTGTAAATACGCCAAGAATAATAACTACTTAAGTAATTTTCCAATGTGCCAAAATGTATAGACGTGATCACGTGTCTCATACGATTCACAGTTTTGGCTTTCCACAAAGGCTCCGTCCCCGCCTTGTGAATCCAGGAATCCAGGCGCGTGGCCAGGCGCGCGTGCCGCTGCTGCGTGTTCTGTACAGCGGGGTGCGGTGCGGTGCGGTGCAGCGGGGCGGGGCATCACGGGGGAGAAGAAATGTCTGTGAACGTGTAGCCAATAGAATTAGACTTTGATTTCACGGGGTATCGGGTCAACCAGCGGACAACTTGTCATAGAATATCGTTCGGTACGGTCGCATGAACGTTTTCTCAGGCTAAATGACACTATCATTAAAATGCCTAGAAGTGAATCAAGGAGCGCAACAACAATCGCCGGATTTGTGATCTGTCAGCAGTTTCTAAATGAAGACTTGGCTCCAGGGTTATGACGTCTAGCTCGGGGAAGATGAGCCTGCCTCTGGATGCATGTAACGGGACCGCTGCAGACTTCTCCAGCGTAGAAGACGAGCTTTATGATTATCAAATGCACACCAGAATGTGCAAGAAAATAGCGCAGCTTACAAAGGTAGGACAAAGGCAGTAAGAGTCAAAAGCACGGTGCTGAATCGTGCCACTGTGTATATCATTGTCACTGAGTATATCATTGCCACTATGTATATCATTGGCACTTTGTATATCATTGCCACTGTGTATATCATTGCCACTGTGTATATCATTGTCACTGTGTATATCATTGCCACTGTGTATATCACTGGCACTGTGTATATCATTGCCACTATGTATATCATTGGCACTTTGTATATCATTGCCACTGTGTATATCACTGGCACTGTGTATATCATTGCCACTGTGTATATCATTGCCACTGTGTATATCACTGGCACTGTGTATATCCTTGGCACTTTGTATATCATTGCCACTGTGTATATCACTGGCACTGTGTATATCATTGCCACTATGTATATCATTGGCACTTTGTATATCATTGCCACTGTGTATATCACTGGCACTGTGTATATCATTGCCACTGTGTATATCATTGCCACTGTGTATATCACTGGCACTGTGTATATCATTGCCACTGTGTATATCATTGCCACTGTGTATATCACTGGCACTGTGTATATCCTTGGCACTTTGTATATCATTGCCACTGTGTATATCATTGCCACTGTGTATATCACTGGCACTGTGTATATCATTGCCACTGTGTATATCCTTGGCAATTTGTATATCATTGCCACTGTGTATATCATTGCCACTGTGTATATCATTGCCACTATGTATATCATTGCCACTATGTATATCATTGGCACTTTGTATATCATTGCCACTGTGTATATCATTGCCACTGTGTATGCCATTGCCACTGTGTATATCATTGGCACTGTGTATATCATTGCTACTGTGTATATCATTGCCACTGTGTATATCATTGGTGCCACTGGTCAGTAATCTATCTAATCTATTCATCTTTGCATTTAAAATGCTTTGATTGCGAATTAATTAGGTGTAATATATGACCTGGGCTTATGCAGAGATTCACATGTAAGTACAATACATGCTTTAGCGTCTAAATAGACATTTCTCCATGTGGAAGGGATCATTATGATGTACCAATATCTGTCCTCCATACAGACATTGCTGCATGCGGTCTAAAAGCTCTTTAACTCATCAAAAATGTATGAATTAATTAATAAAATGATCAAATAAAGTAAAAAATAAGCTTCTTTGTTTGTAACTTTTAATCATTATGAAAAGTGACTAATGCAATTCAGGCCAATTACATTTTAATGTTGAATTGACAGTGATATGTGTGTAAACAATAATAATAATAAAAAAAAAACTATATAGAAATGCGCACGGTGGCTTAGTGGTTGCACATTCACCTCACACCTCCAGGGTCGGGGGTTCGATTCCCACCGTGGCCCTGTGTGTGTGGAGTTTGCATGTTCTCCCTGTGCTGTGAGGGTTTCCTCCGGGTTCTCTGGTTTCCTCCCCGGTCCAAAGACATGCATGGTAGGCTGACTGGCATGTCCAAAGTGTCCGTAGTGTATGAGTGTGTGATTGTGCCCCGCGATGGATTGGCACCCTGTCTAGGGTGTACCCTGCCTTGTGCCCGATGCTCCCTGGGATAGGCTCAGGGTTCCCCCGTGACCCTGAAGGAAGGATAAGCTTTATAAAAGAGGGATGGATGGAACTATATAGAAACCCTCATAGAATGTATAATGGGAATTGTATTGGTTTTAATGGAAACTGTAATGGTCCCTGTGGGTAATTTGTTGCCTTCTATTGGTGGCATGTTATGTCTAGTGGATACCATTAAGGACAAATAATGGTAATGGTTTTAATGATTAACTGATGCTTTGTAATGGTATTCGTAGTGGAAACTATTAGAATTTCTGTAATGGTTTCTATTGTTTTGGGGGGGTTTTCAGCAGAGAGGGGAAAAACGTTGAAAGTGTCAAAGTTTTAAGGAAGTGAGAAAACATTGTTGACTCAAACATACTGTAACTGTTTGAAGGGAAAACACTAGCAAGTTATTCTATAAAAACATGTCTCAGTAATGAATAATAATAATAATCTTCTTTAAAGTGTGAGAAAGTTTTCTCCCTGAGAACGTTGAAGGATACGTAGCAGTCTTTATATGCAGAGTTTTTGCATTTGATTGTGCATTTATATCTTAAATTCGACGAATATTCGAAGTTCGGATTTGTATTTGATAGCCCTGGAGCAGACGAGAGGACAGAAGCAGTGCGAATGGCTAAAATGTTGGTGTGCAGAAGCCCTCAACGTGCAGCATGTGTTTTTGTTTTGAGTCATGTCTTATCTCCACCCACGTCCTGTCATTGGTTGTCTCCCTCACGTGTCAGGCCTATTTTCAGTTTGTCTTTAATTAGTTTGTATATTTAAACCCTTGTCTCTGTTCAGTGCGTAATCATGTTCAGTGTTTTGCCACCTGACTTTGCTGAGCCTTTAGTTTCATTTTGTTATCCTTGGTGTTATTGATCTAGTTCCGTTTTCTCGTTTGTTTATATCGGATTATCCCTGCTTTTGCTGTTCGCTGATCGCCTGACCTGTGCCTGTGTTCTCTTTAATGATTTTGATTCACAATTTGGATTTGTCTGCCTGCCTCACAAATAAAATGCTTAAACTGCATTTTTATCCGTCTCTACTCGCCGAACACGACATGGTGACATTCATTCTTCTGTGAACAAACACACATTGGCAATGGGCAATATCGAGGTCAGCAAAAATGATTGAGGCCATGTCCATATATCGTACGATAAGTCAATAAAGTAATTATCATGACAGGCCTCAATAGGCCTGTAAGTATTAACCACGGCAGGAACACCCCATAATACCTGCTGTTTTGGAGATGCGCTGACCCTTGATATTCATTCCATGGTGTTCCAAAGTTTTGAGACTGTAGATGAGCTCCTTATGCTTATGTTTCCTCACTTCATTGCTCTCATATCAACATCTGGAATTGTACACAGATATGCTATTAATGTTATGTCAATTGCTGTTGAATTGTCTTGCCACTGGAAAGTAGAAATTCTTTATTCTGATGGTACGGATATGCTTGACAAAACAATTGGACAGTCTGTTCTTGGTTTCTTAATATATAGTTCATTACATCTCTTAGAGGAAAGACAATAAACAACTCCTGCACTAATGCACAAGGAGTGATGAGCAATAAAAATGATCCATTAGGGCCTGCGATGTTAGTGGCTGTGTCAATTCTCTCCTGGTAAGCAGGTTTTTTGATGTTTTCATCCCTTCTATAGGAAACGAGTGGAGGTTACTTATTAAGGGAAGCTACTTCAAGATTGTCCTGGAGGAATTTTAAGCTTTTGAAGATAATTTCCATCACTGTTTTATTAGTGGGTTGATAAATGAGCACCAAAGAAATTGTCTCTGTCCTAGAAGTAGAATGTGTAGAGGTCAGTGTCTTGGTTCTCTCAATAGTGTTAACACAGGTCATGGCACAATCTAAGACGTTCTTAGGGAATCCACAGCTATAAACAAATAATTGCACTTTTCCTTATTTTTCTGGAGAAAAATGCATCTCACTGCAGATGCATTTCATCAAGTCTGATTAGCTGTGAATAACCAATGGAATTTTTGCAGTGCCTGGAATGTGAAAAGTTGTACTTCAAGTAGCAATGAAAGTCTGTCATTGTAATGGATTATGGTTTTCAAAGTGGACTCTGTGACATCAAAGATCTGTCTAAAATGCTGTGCTCGAGCCAGGGTGAGCAATATGTATATTCCAGGGCTGGGTGAAATATGGAGAAGGAGGAAATAAAAAGCTTGACTCTGGCTTGTGCAATGGCTCTCCAATAAACAGCTCTCTTCATGTTGGTTGATCCTTTTTAACAACAAATGCAGTCTTCACAGGCAAAAGCCACAGCTCAAACCAAGAGTAGACAATTAGTAATTGTTTAAACAAACAATCTAACAGGACAGACTTGAGCAATAAGAAACACTGGTCAGTCACATGTTCCAATATTTTTGATCACTTGAAAAATGGGTGGGTTCAAACAAAAGGTGCCATGTTCTAAGTTGTTTATCACATCTAGATGTAGATGACAATAGGTCACTATGAGACCTATTGTCTCATATTGATCTTTTGATGTCCAACACAATTGTCTTCAGTGCATAGCAAAAACAAAAGAATTGACCTTGCTGTTCCAATAATTTTGGAGGGGACTGTAGGCCAAGCTGATGACCTCCATTAGGCAGTGGGTCAGCCTCTGGTTAGAAATGGGAACCTCCTCCTCTGTGGATTGGATGGCTGTCATTCAGTAACATTTCATGTAACACTGTAGAGCATTTACTGTGCACTGCAAGGAATACTGTCTAGGCTCACACTCACTGAAGGATGCAAGGTTGTAATAGACTGATTCAACAGCATTTGCAGAACAACATGTACGGTCCTACAAGTCCCAAGTGCTAGGAGCTCTATATAAGGTTAATGAGGAGGGAAACTCATCGTAAAGTGGCATGTCACAGTAGGAGCTGGGCATCCAGCCCATCTATAGGCTAAGGTGATGATGTCCATCAAGCAGTGGGTCAGCCTCTGGTTAGACAAGAGAACCCCCAATGTTTTACTACATAGTCAATAAACAGTTGGTCTAAGGATTGTATGGCTACAATTCAGTAACAATTCAAGTAACCCTGTAGAACATTTAATGTGCACTGCAAGGAATGCTCTGGAGGCTCATGCTCATTGAGGGTTACAAGATTTTAATAGCGTAATTCACTGAACAGTTAGAGAAAACTGACATTATAGTTCGAATCAACAGTTCCAGCAAAGCCCTATTTGGCCAGATAAGAAATCTGATAGGACCTTGAGAATTTCAGAATATCAGTGGACTACTGGATAGCTAACCAGTTTATTCATACCTGTAAATGCACCCCACTAGTAGCTGAGTGCTCTACTATGTTCTGTGCTCTAAAATCTGAACATGGATAGTTCTCTCTGATTGACATGGCCATTGACCCTAGAGTCTCCATAACTAGTCTACAATTCATCACCAGACTCTCTGGAGGCAACGCCTCCACAAACTGCCTAATCTGCCCTCAACTGTAATCCAGTACAGTGATGCCATTGTGATTGCCTCAGAATATGAGGAGCAGCATGAACAAGTTGTCTACCTCCTTGAACTTTTAGCATCTAAAGTACAAAAAGCTAACCTAAAAAAATTCCAGCTGCACCAGCAGTCAGTTGTCTATTTGGGGCAAAAGAATTTTCAGAGAAGACATGAAATAACACGGAACCACAGTTTGGCCATCGTAAATACACCAACGTCACAGACAAGAGCCTTGATCATTCATAGGCTTATGCAGTTATGTCAGATCATGGATGAATAGAGTTGAGCAAGCCCTTGAATTAAATATTGAAGGGAATGATCCAGTGGCATGGACAGATGAAGCAGTTCAAGCATTTGAGGGATTAAAAAAACTCTTACCCAAGCTCCAGCTATAAGAATGCCAGATATAAGGAAACCTTTTGTCCTCCATGTGACTGATTAAATGGGCTACATGACTGCTATGTTGACACAAGAATGGGGAGATCAATATAAACCCATGCTATTGTACTCTACACAGCTGGACTGCATTGCTTGAAGTTGGCCCCTTCTTACAAGCAATATAACTGGCACTTCAAGCTATATAAGGGGTGATATTTGATCAGACTCGATATTCAATGTCTCCGTGCACATGCCCTTCTAACATTGGGGTGAGCCTCACATGTTACAGCTTCAAGCTGGACAAATGGTCAACAGCTCTGAAAATGCTGTCACTGAGAAGGTCACACCTTCCAATTTCTTTACTTTTCTGTATACAGGTGATTCTATTAATGATGAGCACAACTGCTCTGAACTTGTTCAGACACTAGGACATGATCAACATCTTCAAACCACTCCTGTACAGAATCTGGATAAGGTGCTGTTCACTGATTACTCTTCCATGGTGGAAAATGGAGAATGATAGGTACATGTGCAGTAACAACTTTGATGTCTATTGGGATGGCCAGTGAATGGATGGCTCCTTTTACATCAATCCAGTAGGCAGAAATATAGACACTCATGAACGCTTGTGGACTGGCTGAAGAACAAATAACTAACTAGACTATCCATCCATCCATCCATCTTCAACCACTTACTCCTTTTCAGGGTCACAAGGAACCTGGAGTCTATCCCAGGGAGCATCGGGCGCAAGGCGGTGTACACCCTGGACAGGGCGCCAGTCCTAACTTAGACTATATGAAAACTATATAAAAGTATGTGGACATCTGAATATCACACTGTTGCAGTTTTTCTTCACTGGAACTAAAGGGTCTCTCCTAAACATGTTCCAGCATGACAGTGCCCCTGTGCATGAAACAAAGTCATGAATCCATGGTTCGAAGACATGATTTGCCAAGATAGGCATGGACGGACATAAGTGGTCTGCACAGAGCCCTGACCTGAACCCCTCTGAACACCTTTGGGATGAACTGGAAAACCGCATCCTAGGCCTCACTAATCTCTTGTGGTTGAATGGGCAAATCCCTACAGCCACGTTCCAAAATCTATTTCAAAGCTTTCCCAGAAGAGTGGAGGTTATTATTACAGCAAATGATGGCTGCCTCTGGAGTGGGATGTTCAACAAGCACATATGGGTGTCTGCATAGTTTTGGCTGTAATATGTAGCTTAGCTTCATACTGTGTTCATATAGTCTGACATGCACACAGGTGAGAAGAAGAAAGAAAATGCTGTATGACTATGGTATTTATGGCAATCATATATCACTACATGACCTTGCTGGACGATCTCAGCATTTGTGCCCTGGGCCAGTCACTGTGATTTATTCAAAGTCATCCTGCATGATGCACTTGCTTTCTGTATGTCGATTTTAACCAGATGCCAATAACAGAAGATTATTCAATTGAATCTCTGACATGGCATAAATAATATTAGCAAGAAACTGGCTCCAGGTACAGATCACATATTTTTTCAATGTTTCTGCAACTCCTTATTGTCTGAAAACCATCAAAAACTGAAAAAATACATTTTCACAATATATTCCCCTCAAAATAGTATAGATGTGCACATGCGAAAATTTTAATAATCTGAGTACCACATTATTATTATTACTACTTCAGCAAGTCCCAGTGTGGCAGCATAAAACTGAAAGAGAAGTGGCCCATACAGTTATGAGGGGTCCCTGACTATTACATCTTTTACTCTCTATCAGAGATGTCAGCTGTCCAAACAGAAGGGCTTAAATAAACTAATGAGTCAGAACAAGTGAGAACAATCAAGACAGGTTGGGGGTGGATACAAGAAACAAACACGCTGAAAGCTATGTAATGCATGACATAGCTCCCTGTTTATGGCATGGCTCCTGCAGCTTCAAAACAGGATGGCCTGGACCCTTCGCGAGAACATCCATAATCTGCCATGGGCCTTGAGGCAGGCATTGGCTAGGAGGAGCAGCATCCTCAGCAGTGCTTTTCCAGGGAAGGCTCCTCTCTGGTTACCAGAAACATCCTCCTCATGAGGCCAGAGAACTCCACCACGTTCCCCAGCCCATGGTGTCCCTGGGCGACCAAAGGGATTTCCATACTCGCAATGTAAATGCTTATTTGGTGCGTCCTTGAGCAGCTAGGTCTTCTGTAACATACAGTGAGGTTGAGAGACCGGATGCAGGAGCCTGAACTCAGCGTTTAATTTATTTAATGCAGTCTAAAATTTTGCATCAATTATTCCCGGCATGAGTTATTACACAGGCAGGCAACAACAGACAGGACAAATCCTTATTCAAAATGTTTTTAAAAACAAGTACAGGTCAAAAACAGGAAGCAACGATGAATTTCCAGGAGCAGGAATCATAGCTTTGAACGTAAACAAACATAAAGCATGATAAGACCTTGTGATTAAACCTAGAAACAGAAGGGATTAAATAGAAAACATAAGCAGGCAAAGAACTGAAAACAAGTGAGAACAATCAAGACACACTAGGGAAATACACCAATGACAGGATGGATAGATACACAAATCAAATCAAATGCACATGGAATGAGATCAAAAGAAAACACAGAAGTGCTGCTCACACTGGAAGTCACACCATTACCCAGAGCACAGTGAATGCCATAGCACACAGTGGTACTTTGTTTGTGATCCCTTTAGAATTTTCTACACTTCTGCATAAATATGACCTAAAACATCATCGGATTTTCATACAAGTCCCAAAAGTAGATAAAGAGAACCCAATTAGCATCAACAACTCTTTTTCTGAGGTCCTCAGAAGTCTCATTTATTCATGCCAGGATACACTTCCACAAACATGTTCTTTAAATAAAACAGGGTGCCCCTCACACCTGATTGTCATAACATTGATTGTAAACAACTGAATCTAATCTCACTTACACATTAACTGCTAATCCTAGAGGTTCAAATACTTTTGCCACTCAGAGATATTTAATATTGGATCATTTTCCTCAATAAATAAATGACCAAGTATAATATTGTTGTCTTATTTGTTTAATTGGGTTCTCTTTTTCTACTTTTAAGACTTATGCGAAAATCTGGTGATGTTTTAAGTCATATTTATGCAGATATATACAAAAGTATATATTCTATGTATATAGTCTTCCTTCAAAATGAGTTTCACCAATTTACCAAATATCAAGAAAAAAAATTTTTTTTTATTTATTTATTTTTTTTTTACTGTATGTTTGTAGGTAATATACTCTCTCAACACTAAGAATGAGGAGCAGGAAGCAACTTTGCAAATGCTACTACATGTTACTACAGACACAGCAGACAACTTTCAGCCATCCACAAGTCAGGATGAGGACGGAGAGGAATCCACATCTGCCCTTAGGAGCCGTCTCTTAGAGCTCCAGGCCGCAGTAGAAGAGGTTGAAAACAAACACATACATGCATATACATCTGCAGACTCACATGAATTCAAATTATGTGGTATGCCATAGGGCAAGTAATGAATGTAGTATTTTAATATTTATGTGGTGCGTGTTTTTCAGGTAGAGGAGCGGGAACAGAGGGCTGAGGCAGACCATGCTGAGCATGTTGCTGTGCTAACCCGAGAGGCTGCAGATCTCCGCCGAAACTACCACAGCCTCGAGATGGAACGAGATAACCAGTCCAGACTACTGCAGCAAATTCAGGAGGAAAAAAAATGCCTAGAAGAAGAATGCCAGCACTTACGCCAAGTAAGGGATGAGAACAGCAAGAGGGAGGAGGATGCTAAGAGAAGAGAAGAAGAAGAGAGGAAGAAAGAAGGTGAGGAACAGAGGAGAGATTTAGAAGAAAGGAAGAAAGTGGAGAAAGAATGGGAGGAACGTTTGCTCACACTGAGAAGTACACTCAAAACACTAGAGGAGGAAAAAGAAAGATTAGAAGAACAGTGGGGGATAGAGAAGGAGGAGTGGAAGAACAGAATGGAGGTCATAGAGAAGGAAAGGAGGGAAGAGAAGGAAGCAGCGAGAAAAGCTTTACAGCAAAGCCTCGATGAACATATAAGCCAATGGCAGCTGAGAGAGCAAGAGAACTGTAAATTCCAGAATTCACTGCTGCAACAGAGACTGAAGAAAGCAGACGCAGAGCTGGAAATACAAGAAGAGAGACTGATCAAGTGCAACAGACACAGCAGTAAACTGCAAGCAAGAATAGAGGTACACACACACACACACAGAAAACTTCAAGCATTAATGGAGTACTTCAGCATTTTTCAACATTTTTATATGAAACACGTGAAACACTTTTTTTTTACACTATATGACCAAAAGTATTTGGACAACTGACCTTCATACCCCTATGTCCCCATAACATCTCATTCCAGATTTAGTCCCCCTTTTGCTGTAGAATAATCTCCACTCTTGTGGGAAAGCTTTCCAATAGATTTTTGAATATGGCTGTGGGGATTTGCCTATTCAGCCACATGAGCATTAGTGAGGCCACGCACTAATGTCGGGCATGAAGGCCTGGCATGGAGTCAGCAGTCAGGGCTTTGTGCAGGCCACTTGAATTCTTCCACTCCAGCCTTGGAAAATCATGCCTTTATGGACCTCACTTTGTGCACAGGGTCATTGGCATACTGAAACATGGTTGCTCTAGACCTCTTAGTTCCACTGAAGAGAAATTATAATACTACAGCATACAAAGACATCCTAAACAATTGTGTACTTCCAGCTTTGTGGTAACAGTTTGGGGAAAGACTAGTGAAAAACTAATGATTATTTTCAAGATTGATTAAATGGCCGATTATTGTTTCAATTAATCATGTTTTTCCAAGTAAACATGGAAGTGCCCTGCTTTATGCCTGATTGTGCACGGACTTACTCATTATGGGTCTGTCCATGTGCAAAGATAGAACTAGGCTACTGATGTGGGTGAAACTTCAATCTTTAACTGAGACAGAGATTAGAGAGGCCAGACCTGAAATTACAGATAATTATCAGTACTCACGTTTCTTACAGTACTCATTTTGCTCACGCATATAGATACAAAAAGGCTGTAATGATACAAATCTGAAAAAAGCCTGAATGCCTGTAACCTTCATTCCAAAATTTAAAGCTGAATAAGTAATAGTGTAGTAGCGTTATGAATTGTGGCAGTAAGCTAACGCTGGACTGATCAAGATTACAATGATCAGGAATGTGGGTCAGAGATATCATGTGATCTAAATCTGGTCATCTAAACTATGTTTAACAAAAAAATGTTTGGTATCAATTTAATATGTATTTCATGGTGAGCAATGTGGTGGCATCAAAAGTATCATACAAGTTTACAAAATATCATTTATAGTATATGGTTTTATATTTTGCTTGTCCTTCTCACACACACATCTACTATACACCTACACGTATACATACCACACAAGGCCATTGTTTCACAAACTCATTCCCAGAAACCTATTTAGCATGGTCCATCCTGCCATAAAATACATTGTTTCTATCCCATTTAATACTTTGGTCATTATACTCTTCAAAGTGGTGCATGGGGTATGAGTGTTAGATCTAGATAGGAAGATCTCTAGGGAGTTTTTCCTTGCCACCGTCGCCACTCAGTGGCTTGCTCAGTTGGGATAAATTCACACCTTTAATATCTGTATACCATGTTGATATTTCTGTAAAGCTGCTTTGAGACAATGTCTATTGTAAAATGCGCTATACAAATAAAATTGAATTGAACTGAAGATCTTGGGGGAGAGGCATTTACCATCCGTTTTCATCTGATCTCTTTATGATGTTTTCTCAACTGGTACTGTATTAGTAGCTATTCATCATTGCCTCCATCTTGATAAATGCCCCATTTCTGGCTGAAGAAAACCAGCCCCAAAGCATAGTGCTGCCACCACCATGCTGCACCGTGGATATGGTGTTCTTTTGGTGATGTGCGTTTTGTTTGCACCAAACATACCTTTTGGAATTATTGAATTATTATACCTTCTGGAATTGGTCTTTTCAGACCATAACACATTTTGCCACATGTTTTAGGGTGATTTGGTTGAGCTTGGATGTTTTTTTTGTGAGAAAGGGCTTTCATCTAGCCACCCTATACCATCGCCCAGATATGTGAGATTGTTGATATGCTGTCACATGCAGAGAGTAAACAGTACTTGTCAGAGATTTCTACAGCTTCTTTAATGTTGCTGAATGTCTCTTGGTAGCCTCCCTGGTAAGTTTTTGACTTGCCCATTGATAAATTTCAGAGGGAGGTCCTGTTCTTGGTGATATCACTATGGTGCTCCATTGTCTCTATTTGTTATTGACGGCCTTTTACAATGTTCCTTGGCTGACCATGGCTTCAGCAGTCGGATGAAACCAAGAAGATGTGAAGAACATCCTACACAAGGTGTCTGCAGATCCTTAAAAAGTCTTAAAATATCTTAAATGCCTTAATGTAAAAATAAGGCCTTAATTAGCATTAAAATGTATTAAATCCATGTTTCAAAGGTCTTAAAAATGCAAACGGACCAGCACCGTAAAGAAGATTTAGATTTTATTTTTGCTCTTTGCTTTTTGAAATGGTAAAGCCATGTGACTGTGTTGCACTCAGAGTGTGTGTGTGGCTCATCAGTGTTTTAGGGCGGCTTTTGTCCTATCTTGGAAAGTCATGGAAATGAAATACTGGATTGTTTTTTTTTCTTTCACTGTTGGAGCAAATGGTAATGTAAAAAGGATTTTTGCTACGGTTTCCCATATCCTGCTATAGAAGTTTACCCGGTTTTAGTTTGCTTAAACCCAGAAATGGATGTATATGCATGAACACAATCCATTATAGCGGATTTATCGTGTAGCATGATTCAAGAGACGTGTAGGTCTTAAAATCTTTTGGAAATGTCTTGAATAAGGTATTTAAAAGTATTAAATTTGAAGTGCTGATACCTGCAGATACCCCGCTACAGAAACAGCTGATCTTTATTTGGTGTTAATCAGAATGAATTAATCGATGACAACTGCATGATAATTACTTTTGAACATTGAGCGTGATTGGTCCATTCTGAACACAGCCACATCTCCAGCTATAAAAGGGTGTGCATATGTATACAGCTATCCTATTTTTTACTAAAATGTTTCTGATTGTTTTTCACTTAATTTGTATACACGGTAATTTCACATTCAGGGTGGAAAATGTTCAGATTTTTTCTACATCACAAAAACCTGCTGTTTTAACAGGGGTGTGTAGACTTTTTATATCCATTGTATACCTGCCCTGGCTTCACTTTCACCAGAGCTCATTCCTGCAGAATGAGTGACAAAGTAGACAGGGAAATGAAGTAACCCACAAGTATACTTCATCATTGGGAACTGCACAGACAGTGGTAACAGACAGAAATTCAAGTGAAGGAGGCCATCTTTAGGTTGAAAAAACAAAACAGACCTATCACAATCAAGAGGCACCTTCATGAACGTAAATACCCTGTTTTACCTCAAGATGCAATACACTGTTAACAGATTAGACTTTGCTAGAAAATATCTAAAAAATAAATAAATAAATAATAAAAAAAAGCCTGTCCAGTTCTGGAACAAGATTATTTGGACTAATATTAACTTGTACCAGAATCATGGAAAGAGTAAAACATTGGAGAAGGAAATGAAAGGTTCATGATCCAAAGTGGGTATGGGCATGGGTATGTATGGCTGCCAATGAAACTGGGTCACTGGTGTTTATTGATGATATGACTGCTGATACAAGTAGCAGGGTGAATTCTGAAGTGTATAGAGCTATACTTTCGTCTCAGATTCAGTTCACTGCTGCAAAACTGATTGGTCAGTACTTCACAGTACAAATGTATAATGACCTAAGATTTTCTGAAGGCGAATAAATGGAAAGTTCTTAAATGATCAAGCCAGTCACCTGCTCTCAACCCAACTGAGCATGCTTTTCACTTACTGAAGAAGCAACTGAAGGCATGTTACATCCAAGTATTAAAAATAATCCTTATATTTATAATTATGTTAGTTTGTCCAATTACTTTTGAGCCTGTGGAAATGGAAAGACTATGAAAAAAAATGGCTAAAAATCCTAAATTCAGTATTTTTTGTTAAACCCCTTGAATTAAAGCTGAAAGTCTACACTTTAATCACATCTTGATTGGTCATTTCAAATCCATTGTGGTGGTATACAGAGGCAAATTTACAAAAATTGTGTCACTGTCCAAATACTTATGGACCTGACTATCTGACTATATATCTGACTGAAAGGCACCAAGTGTACTTTTTTCTCTCATGTTGCATTAGGATCTAGAGGAGCAGCTGGAAAATTGCCATCATAGAGTTGCAGAGGCAGAAAGAATAACTAGGAAAGCAGAGGAGGAGCTAGCTGTGGCAAAAGAACGATTATTGCTACAAGAAAATGAACTACAAAACAAATCAGGTAAACAGAAAAAAAACACCTACAGCCATGTTCTGGTGAACTGGCCACAAGCACCCAGGAAACTTATATTTAAATGTTGATTCTTGTATTTTAGCAGCAGTATCTCTCTCTCTCTCTCTCTCTCTCTCCATATATATATATATATATATATATATATATATATATATATATATATATATATATATATATATATATATATTATGGATGCACAAAAAAAGCATCTGTATATATATATATATATATATATATATATATATATATATATATATATATATATATATATATATTTTTTTTTTTTTTTATTATTATTTTTTTTTATGGATGCACAAAAAAAGCATCTGTCAGCAGACAAAGCCAGCAGTACATGCAATTGGTCACAGCACTCTATGTTTTGGCAGCCTCAGACCCCCTCTGTCAGTTGGCCACTGCAATTTGCCAACGTGGATGTGGAGTCTTTTACCATTCCAGAAGAAGAGTTTTGTTATTCTATCACATTGTTTGAAATATGACAGAGTAATTTATAACAGAAGTGAATGGACTCTCTAAATAATCTTCAGAACAAAATACATTTTCGGAGCATTTACTTTCCCTGAGATAGACGAGTATAAAGTTGGCGATCTACTGAAATCACGTGGGTCAAAATTGATTTTCTGTCAAACCGTTCAGCAGTGGGGGGAATAAGATGCCAGGAAATCGAATTTCCTCTGCCCAGATATTGATGTTTGGAAGCATCTGCAGGGATATAGAGTAGCTCAGTCTTGCTGGGATTTAGGTTCAGTCATTGATAATGAGATGTCTATCAGACAGTGCTGACATCTGTGCCGAAACTTTGGAATCTTAGGGAGGAAAGGAGAGAAGTTGAGTGTTGTTAGCATAGCGGTGGTATGAAATACCATGTGAGTATATTAAACTTTGTGACAACATTACCACTGAGAGAGTGGACATAGAGGGAGAACAAACAAGGACACAGCACTAAGCCTTGCGGGACACCAATGTAGAGTCTCCATTGAGCATATCCCCTACATGTCACCTGATATGACTGTCCCTCCTCAAGGTAAGAAGCAAGCCATTACATGCTCTGCTACTAATTCCAAGGCTTGTGAGGATTGAGAGTCGCGACTGATTATGTCCAATGCTGTTGAGAGGTGAAGGAGAATAAGGACCAATAACAGTTGGCTGATCTAGCAGCATGAAGCATGTGGCTCCTAAAAAGGAAAAACTGACTGTATTCAGCATATTCAAGGGATTTTGAAAGAAAGGATAGAAGTGATACTGATCAGTAGTTTCTGATGTATCTATGTAGATGTAGATACAGACCAGATGTAACTAGTGTGGGCTTTTTCAGGATTGATATACAGTGCCCTCCAGTAATATTGGCACCCTTGGTAAACATGAACAAAGCAGGCTGTGAAGAATATGGTCTCAGATCCCTTGCCTCCAACCTCATCAGGCATTATAGGAGAAGACTCAGAACTGTTATCTTGGCAAAGGGAGTTAGTACAAAGTATTGACTATAAGGGTGCCAATAATTGTTGCACACTTATATTTAACAAAGATATAATTTCTGGATAAACCTATGTTGAGTTTGCAATTGTTTGATATCCATGAGAGCAGAGTATTTTTGTGATTTTTTTTAAAACAAAAGATCAAAAGTTTAAACAATAAAGAAAATTTTTCACAGCCTTCTTTGCTTATATTTACCAAGGGTGCCAATATTAGTGGAGGGCGCTGTAACTTTTGCTGTTTTGATCAGATTTATGTAGTAATTTACAGTGGAAATGATGGAGAGGAGAAGGTCTTGCAAGATGATCAGGACCATTGTTGAAGGAATGTGATCCAGCAGGCATGTGGTAGGATTACTGGACATCAGAATCTGTAGGATCTCTACTGTAGAAAGAGGAGGAAATGTAAAATATGTTAAAGACAGGAAGGATAGCGCACCACAGGAATTGAGCTAGGAGGTAAAAAGTGGCAGGTTTTGGGGTTTTTTTTTATCAATGAAGATGACAAAGTCATCAACAGTCAGGGTGGAGGGTGAAGCAGGAGGGGGACTTTAACAGAAGAGAGCAGTATGAGAGATGACCTGTATCAAGTTGTGATTTCCTCCACTTACTCTCAGTGGCTCTTAATTGTCTCCGATTGCTGCATAGAAGATCTGACAGCCAAGACGCAAGGCAAAAATACTTTCTTGGTCTGAAAGATAGAAGTCAGAGGCGATCAAGAGATTTGTAGCTGATTGAAGTGGTAGAGAGGAAAAGGAGTCAGGGTGTTGTAGATTTGTTAGGATGTTGGAAGCTAGGGAGTTAGGAGATATAAAGATGGGGTTTCAGCAGCAGGTTTCGTAGGGATATGAAAAGTTGAAGATAGGCAGGGAGGATTAAAAAAAGGATTCTTATATGAAATGCTATACACGAACCTGACTATTTGTAAGACACAGCATTCACTATTTACGTTTCAAAGGTTGTGAGAATTTTGAGCCCTTAAAACCTCTGCCCTAAGATATGTCTTTGTGTCTCACTCTGAAAGTGGTTGAGAAAATACAGAGACAATTCTTAATTACTCTTTAGAGGAATTGTTGAACCAAAGCTCCTCTCAAGTGCGGGTGTCTGCTGAAGTGGAGGAACTGAGATCTCAACTGAGTCGTCTCAACATCAGGAACAAAGAGCTGGAACTTCAAAACAGTGGCCGCTCTAATGACCATGCTCGCATGCTCAAACAGGTAACCCCCTCGACCACACTCAAACAGGTGATTCTTGCCTACATGGTCAAACATGATCAATTAGTTAAAATGCACCTGGATGCTCAAACATGCTCGGAAAGGTAAACAATATCTACATGCAGCTAAACCATACCTGCATGCTTGAGCAGATTAATTGTTCCCCTGGGCAATTCTTAATCCTTAGACAGGTAAATTAGGCAATTATCCATCCTTACATAGTTATATTCAGTTACATGATTAAAATGAAAAACATATCCCAAGTCAAACACAAGACTAAAAATCGTTTTGCCCCCCGTTGCTGTTATGACAGCCTCCACTTTACTAGAGAGACTTTGTTATATTTTCTAATGTGGTTATGAGGATTCGTGCCCATTTAGCCACAAGAGCACCTATTCCTAGTGTTGATAAAACAGCACCAGGTCCTACAGGTTCACTGGTGATTGAAAGCCAGAAGACTCTACTCCATGACCATGTTGGTTTGGTGTTCAAGCAGCACCTGTACCAGCACCTGGTGTTCATACGCCCCACAGTATCCTGGAGATTCTGTTGTACAGAGATACTGGAGATACAGTATTCAGGATACTGTGACGGCTGATTCCTGTTGAGCACATGCACCTATGTAAAAAAATTTTTTTTTTAATAATAAATCATACTGTAACACTGTACTTTTTTGCAAGATCTTTTCATCATTCTTGCTTCAGTCTCTGCCCTGGCTATGTTCTCAGCTGTAGATTGTGCAGCTCCTCATACCACACTGCATAGATCATTTACAGTAAATAAAGACATAAGAAACAAGATTAAGAAAGCACGATTTTCAGAAAATGGAGTATAACAGGAGTATAACTTTATGAATGTTTTAGGCCTAATGTATGTAGATAAAGACAGAGAGGCCGAGACTTATCTGAGATCATACAATATTCTGAGACCATATAGAGAAATAAGGAATGAGAAATAAGGCATATTTTGCATAATTGAACATAGAAAGTCAGAGATAAACATAAAACCTTTTTTTTTTTTTTTTTTTTTTTTTTAAATGGTTGTGAATTGAAACAGTGGCCATGAAGTCTCCATACATAGGGGAAATTAACACTTTTTTAGCAAAATGTCTTCCAGAATTTACTTATACTTAGTCTATATTATATATTTTGTTCAGATAGCCTTTAAGAATGGCTTTGACAAAAGAAGAACTTATTGAAAGCATTCTCATGGCTCGATTGGGAAGCTGTCGTAAGGTTGTGATGGACATGCGTAATACCAGATGTGTTAACACGAGTTCATCATGAGGGGGAGAAGCGACTCTGTGTGTGTTTACAAAGAAATGGCATGTAGAATATGGGCTTGTAGGCAATCATGTAGAGGATGCTTTGTAAATAAAGTTACATTTTGCTAAAAAGTGTTAATTTCCCCATGTATGAGACTTTTGGGACAACATGTATTGGTTTAAAGCCTGGCTAAACCAGTCAGGTTAAAAAAGAGAGTTTAAATGGGAACGCAAAGTTTTGATAAGGAAAATCAGCGTTCAATCAGGTTTAGGTAGTTTTCACAAGCAATAGCCAACATTAAGATACATAATGTACCTCTAAGTACATGTAGTGTTTGGAAGTTTACTAATGGTATGTATATTCTGCATTTGTATATTGTGTATGCACAACACTCATGTACATATGCATATGTATAAATGATGATACAGTAATACTAACTAACTAAACCCTCATATCATACAATGTGCTGTATATGCTATTTACTTTTGGAGTGTGTGTTTTAGCATGCAGATGCTTTGTCTTCCATGCGCTTGGAGCTGCAACGTGCCCATTCTGAGGAGATTCAGCGCCTCCATCAAGAGGTGGAGAAAGAACGATCAAATGACAAACAGGAATTGGAGGAGGAAAAGAAACGAGTACAGAATATGATGGAGGAGGAAAAGGTCCGTCTGAAAGAGAAACTAAGGAAAGCACTGGAAGAATTGATCTGCAAACATGCCAGTGAGTTGCGCCAAACACAAGCCTCACTGGAAAACGAAAGAAAGCAGGTACGGCAACTTGACTTGTGTAGTCAAAAGTTTTGACAACATACAAAAGGGATATTTGGACAATTGCTATATTTGTACATATTTGTATTATAATTACATCTAGGTGCAAAGCTTTGGAAAGGAATATGTGTCCCATTCCAATTTGATTATTTTCTACTAGACTTTATGTTGTAGTCTTTCAAGTTTCTTTTAATGGAAGTAATGGAAAAAAACAATATAAATTGCACTAGCAAGCTTTTAGGTCAGCATGAGCTTTCTGAACAGCTTTAGTGCATCTCAGCACAGATTCTACTTTCTATAGTCTCTGGAACTGTGCTGGAGGGATGAAACATTGTTGTTCCAAAAGATATTCCTTCACGTGCTGTTCCAATAATTGTGGTAGAGTAGTGTTAATTTTGTTAATGAAAACTATGATAAAAAATGTTCGCTGATGACCTTTTTTCCCATTAACACCAACTGTGATTATGTCAACATGCAATATTGTTGACAAAAATATACAAGACTAAAATGTAGTTTAAAAATATATTATTTTTTTTCCGGAAAAAAAAAAAATTGTACAGTGTTGATTTTTGTGAATGGTCACAAAATGGTGCTAGTATTAGTCTGCAGCCAATGGGAATGCTTTTTTATAAGCACGTAATCCTCACAGGACTGATCAGACCACCTCAGGTAAGTTAACCGAGTCTTAACAGAATCAATTACTTTAACAGATGCGATAGTACAAACTTTGATGAGAATAAAGCTGTGTGCATGCACCTGAAATGATCCAGGTTTAATCTATTTTGAATGCCCTTATTCATAATCAGTTATGTTAGCTTACATGTTTATTACAAATAGAAACTTAGTCAATAGTTACATAGAATGATAAGTAATGTTTGTAAAGTGTTTGAGCTGTCATTTATGCAGATTGTCAAGCCACTATGGGATTTTTTTTGGTATAATTTTTATTGCACTGACCCATGCTGTCACTCTTACTTTTGCTGATAATCAAAAAAAGGCCAGAAGGAGAGAGAAGAGGTTGAAGGGGAGAGAGAGACAGTCAGTTGGGCAGGATGGAAAAAAAAACTATATTAAGCTACTTTTGATCACATCGTAAAAACGCTAGGAGTGAAAGGGCAGAGGGCCGTGATACGGAAGCTAAGGATGGATGAATGGTGTTTGTTTTGTGCCTCACATAATTCATAAAACTCAAGAAAGCATATGGAGGAGACATGAAATAAGTGTAATGTTACTATATTTTATATTTATTGTTTATATTTATATTATATTTACACATATCCCCCCCCAAAAAAATAAATAAATACATAAATAAAAATTTAAAAACCACAACAAAAAATTCTCCCCAACTAGAGACCTCCTGGCTGCTGGTACCACATGGGCTGGTTTGAGTATTTCAGAAACTACTGATCTCCGCTCCTGAGGTTTTCACACATAACAGTCTCTAGAGTTTACAAAGAATGGTGTAAAAAAAAAGAGAAAAGAAACAAAACATCCTGTGAGCAGAGGGTCTGCAGATTGAAACACCTTATTGATGAGAGAGATCAGAGGACTATAATGGCAGAACACAACATTTGGTTCGACTCCTGTGAGCCACCAACCGCAGGATTCTGAAGCGATTTTGTACACAGGTTCACTTAAACTGGACAGTTGAAGTTCAGGAAAAAAAAAATGTATAATTTGGTCTTTTTCCAGTCAGCTATCCGGTTTTGGTGAGTCTGCACCCATGATAGCCTCAGATTCATGTTCTTGGCTGACAGGAGAGGAACCCAATGTGGTCTTCTGCTGTTGTAGCTCATCCACCTCAAGGTTTGATGTTTTGTTCCTGCTGAGATGCTTTTCTGCTCACCATGGTTGTAAAGAGTGCTCATTTGAGTTGCTACAAACTTCCTGCTAACTCAGACCACTCTGGTCATTCTCATCTGATCTCTCTCATCAACAAGTTGTTTCAGCCTGCAGACCCTCTGAACACAGGATACTTTTTGTTTTTCGCACGATTCTGTGTAAATTCCAGAGACTGTTGTGTGTCCCAGGAGATCAGCAGTTTCTGAAATACTCAAACCAGCCCATCTGGCACAACATCCATGCCATGGTCAAATTCACAGAGATCACACTTTTTCTTCATTTTGTTGTTTGCTGTGAAAATTACCGGAAGCTGATTAACTGATTAACTGCATGAATGTTCAGGTGTACCGGTGTTCCTAATAATACGGATGGTGAGTGTAGTTGTTCATTTGGAGTAGATCTGTTAACTGTGAAGGCCACAGCATATACACTAGATGGCTAAAAGTTTGTGGACACCTGACCATCACACCCATATATGGACCTTCCTCAAACTGTTGCCATGACATGAGTGCCTGACGTCAGTAATGCTCTGTGGCTGAATGTGCAAATCCCACCAGCCATACTCAGTGAAAGCCTTTCCAGAAGAGTGACGGTTATTATAATACCAAAGAGGGAACTAAATCTAGAATGGGATGTTCAGAAAGGACATACTATGGGTGTAGTCAGGTGTCCACAAACCTTTGGCCATTGAGTGTAATTTACATAATTTGTTGTTCATCAAACAGTTCAGTGGCTCCTTGTGCTCTGTGGATGGGGTCATCCTGAAAAGGGCCACTCCTATCAGAATAATAAAGATTCATCATAGGACAGTGGGATCAGTTTCAAACCAACTGTGCAATATTTTTTTTCACTCCATCACCATGAAAACAGAAGGTTATGTATGTTTCCTTTAGAATTAGGATTGTTTTATCTCATTTGTTTCTTGTATTGATGTAGTGGTGGCTAGCAAAAAAGCTGTTTTAAGGGGAAAGTACTTTATAACTACATCTTCAATTGGTTTATATGACAAGTTGCACAAACTGCCTAGCACCAAGTCCAAGTCCCACTGTAGGAATATATTTTGCTTGTAGGTTGGAGAGGTTCCGCACCTTTAAGACAACTTTTGAATAGTTTATTAACCATCAGTCTGGCCCCAGTGGTGCAGACAATGCTGCAATGGAGACTATTAGGATAGACCCAGAAAGTCTGCTCAAGGTAGTCCCAGACTCAACTCTGCAAAAGCTCCAACACATCCCCAGTCAGTATGCTGGGGTCTCTCCCAAGAGGATCACAGTTCTGATGGGTAGCTCACAGCTCATCAGTAAATAAATAATACTCTCAATTTTCTTAACCTTTCATGTGTGTTAGTAATCCCAGTCATCTTCAACACTTCACTGGTGTGTCTTTCATTGCTTAAAATTTTGCTTATAGTTTTTCTCTGCCTACTGCATCTGCAGCTATGAATAGACTCGAGCACATGTGCCATGCACTAGTGAGATCAGTGGCATGTGTAACAGAGGTATTTATCTCAAACCAAGTGCTACTGCATCTGCCATTGCAAGCAGTATGCATGCATGTTTCTCAATTCACAGCTTCAGTTTGCTTTTGAGTGCACATTTTGAGTCTTGGAGGGGTAATGAAGTTGATAACCAAGATCCGCACTTGGGCAGCTATACTTCAAAATGGGTTAGGCATTTGATCAGCTATGCTAATTGAAAGATCCAGATTAAGTTTCCATTAGGCACTCTTTATTATCAATATGCAGCACATTCATTGCTGCTGCCTACCTGCATTCCTGCATTATGCTCTGATCATGAGGAATGCTCCAATGGTGGGCTATCAGCACTCTCCACTATAGTGGTTAGAGAATGAGAAGCAGCCACTAAGAGTACAATTACACCAGACCAGCATCTGACTCTATGCGAGGCAGCTGTACTGCCAACTTCTCTTCATTTCAAAATAGTAAGGCAGAATTCCTGTTCCATGGGGCTGTGTAACCAAGCCTTCTTTCCATTTCAGTCATGGCCATGACAGCACAGCTTACTTTTTTCTTCTTCTTTTTTTTTTTTATTATTATTTTTTTTTTACTAGAGGCCTCTACAGTCATGTCTGCATTATAACTCTTCACTTTAATCCATGTCAGAAACAGTTCTGACACTGATCATTGTTCATCATGTAGTCTCACAAGCCAGACCTCTATGATGCAGATTTAATTATAGAATTGACATGAAACAAGTGATAGAAGCTTAGCATCTTGAATCCTTCCTCAACCCTTTGACAGGACAAGATTGTAAAAGAGGACATGTGTGGCATATTAAGGTTGCGACTTTTCTAATAGTACTAAGCAAGGAAACTAACACACAGGTATACTCCACTTGTTTCAAAGGAAACTGCCCTGACTGTCCAGAACATATAACCTACCCTTTTCTGCATCTTTGTAGTGTGAAAGCCTCAGCTATATAGGCATTAATGTTTCAGTTAACACTCAGAATTTGTGCCCATGTCCCACCACAGGCAGAGGAATACAGAAAGACTGCAGAGGAGGAAAGACGTGGCCTGGAGACAGAGAAAGAGGAACTACACAAACAACTACAAGTGTCTACTTTAAAGGTAAGAATAAGGAAAAAAAAAATTACAAGAAAACTTAAACGTTATTCATAGGACATTATCCACATAAAACTCTAAAATAATGAAATAGGATTTCATAATATAATAGTAAATTAGCACGGGACTGTAATGCTTCAGTTCTATCCTGAGCATTGACATTAGCAGTTCAACCTGACTCGTCTCCATCCACAGTCGATACTCAACCACATCCCTGCCTCCACAATCTCACATCTGATTTTGAATGGCATTGGGAACTTCTTATTTGGTCCTGAGTGACCATTTGTTTAGATTTTCCTTTGTGTAAATTCTTCCTGAACAAGACAGAAATAGTCTTTGACAGTACTTAATAAAGGATATAATAAAATAAATAAGATAGTGCCCTTCATCCAAAATGGGCCTTAAACATTAGCATTCAGGATACTACTGGAGGAATATTCTTGCTATTCTACCAAAAGACCAGCATAGAGCTCTATATTCTGCATGGGAAACTTGAACATCTGAATGCAGATGGGAAACACATAGTTATGACAAAGTAGAAGAATCAGAGTCTAAGAAATGTGATCCAAAGTGACCGAAAGGAAACTGTTTGACCTGGGACTGAGGGCTATTCAGTCCACCAGGGACCTAGAGTAGGGCCCCATTCTGCATTATCAGCTTCCTACTTTGAGAACTTACAGCAGGGCATCAATTGCATTATTTTGTCCTACACCTCCCTGCACATCTCACCATCACAAGGTGGACCTACAAGACTCCATTGTTGTACTCCTCTGGTGCCTAGACAGCATGAATCTGAGGTTCACTTCCCTGATCAGGAGAAGCATATTTAAATACATCACAAGACCTACAACATATATCCTTTCGCTGTCACAGAGAACATGGTATGCAGGAGGCACCTCTACAAGGAAGGCAAAACTTTTTAACAAAACTAATGTGAGGTGGACACATCACAGCCCTCTAGGTGCAGACCCTAATCACGTTTTTATTGATTCAGTTACTGATTCTGACCATGCATACCAAAGAGCTGGCAATGTTCCAACTCATGCCTGTTGCCAGGCTTAAGTAACCTGCAAAGGCCTACATATAAACCAGCTCGATGGCCTTGCAAAAGGACATTGAACATTTTAAGCCCAAAAAATGTGACCATAACATCTAAGACTATCTAAGAGAACTTAAACACCGCCTTCTTGACTTTTCTTACTCCACTCAGTAAAAGAATGTCGAGCTTCTCTGGAAAACAATTTCAGAACAGTCCATGCATTCATAGAGACACTGCTGGCTTCAATTCGCAGCAGCTTTAACCAGCTTTGTGATGCACAAGCTGAAGAGTACTCATCCTTTGCTAATTCAATTCAATTCAATTTTATTTGTATAGCGCTTTTTACAATAGACATTGTCTCAAAGCAGCTTTACAGAAATATCGACATGGTATACAGATATTAAAGGTGCGAATTTATCCCAACTGAGCAAGCCACTGAGTGGCGACGGTGGCAAGGAAAAACTCCCTAAGATGTTTTAAGAGGAAGAAACCTTGAGAGGAACCCGACTCAGAAGGGAACCCATCCTCATCTGGGTAACAACAGTTAGTGTGAAAAAGTTCATTATGGATTTATATGAAGTCTGTATGGCGTTAGGAGCAGCCGTAGTCCCAGCAGTCTTGAATTAAAGATTTGAGCTCCATCCAGAGGCAGAAAGGATCTGGATCTCTAGTATCTCCATAAATTCGTGTGGGGCTCTGCGAAAGGAGAGAGGGAGAAAAAAGATAATTATGACTGCGAAGTAGTAGAACAGAATCTAGTCAGGGTAGGCTTGAGTAAACAAATACGTTTTAAGCTTAGACTTAAACACTGAGACTGTGTCTGAGTCCCGAACACTAATAGGAAGACTGTTCCATAACTGTGGGGCTCTATAAGAGAAAGCTCTTCCCCCTGCTGTAGCCTTCACTATTCGAGGTACCGTCAAATAGCCTGCATCTTTTGACCTAAGTAGGCGTGGCGGATCATATAAAACCAAAAGGTCGCTTAGATATTGTGGCGCGAGACCCTTTAGTGCTTTATAGGTTAATAAAAGTATTTTATAATTAATGCGAGATTTTACTGGGAGCCAATGCAGTATTGATAATATCGGTGTGATATGGTCGTATCTTCTAGTTCTAGTTAGGACTCTAGCAGCTGCATTCTGGACTAACTGGAGCTTATTTATATTCCTACTGGAACATCCAGACAGTATGGCATTACAGTAATCTAATCTAGAGGTGACAAATGCATGAACTAGTATTTCCGCATCATGTAGTGACAATATGTTTCTTATTTTAGAAATATTTCTGAGATGAAAGAAGGCTATCCTAGTAATATCTACATGAGCATCAAATGATAGGCTGGAGTCAACAATCACTCCAAGGTCTTTAACTGCTGTACATGATGAAACAGAAAGACCATCCAGAGTAACCATGTGATCAGAAAGAATACTTCTAGCTACACGTGGGCCTAATAAAAGTATTTCTGTTTTATCAGAATTAAGTAGAAGGAAGTTAATTAACATCCAATGTCTAATGTCCTTTACACAATCCTCAACTTTACTAAGCTTCTGTCTGTCCTCTGGCTTCGCTGAAACATACAACTGTGTATCATCAGCATAACAGTGGAAGCTAATTCCATGTTTACGAATAATTTGACCTAGGGGTAGCATATATAAAGTAAAGAGCAGTGGGCCTAAAACAGAACCCTGTGGAACTCCAAAAGTAACCTCAGTACGCATGGAGAAATCACCATTTACATCTACGAACTGATAACGATCGGTCAGATAAGACCTGAGCCAGGAGAGGACTGTTCCCTTAATACCAACAACATTTTCTAATCTATCAAGTAGAATAGTGTGATCTATAGTATCAAAAGCTGCACTAAGGTCGAGTAACACAAGCAGCGAGACACAACCCTGATCGTAAGTCAGTAGAAGGTCATTTACTACTTTAACTAACGCTGTCTCTGTGCTATGATGAGGTCTAAATCCTGACTGATACATTTCATGAATGTTATTCCTATCTAAGTACGAGCATAACTGCTTTGCTACAACCTTTTCTAAAATCTTAGAGATGAAGGGGAGATTTGATATTGGTCTATAGTTGGACAATTGAGACGGGTCAAGATCAGGTTTTTTAATCAAGGGTTTAATAACTGCTAATTTAAGTGATTTAGGTACATAGCCAGTGCTTAGGGAAGAATTGATTATATTTAGAAGTGGTTCAATTACTCCTGGACAAATCTGTTTAAACAAACATGTAGGTACGGGATCTAGTATGCAAGTTGATGAATTGGCTGAAGAGATTAATGTAGCTAGTTCGGTCTCTCTAAGCGGAGCAAAACACTCTAAGCATTGATCTGATATTGCTACATTGTCATGCAATGGGTTTGTTACAGTACTGTCCAATTTTAATTTAATGGCCTGTATTTCACGTCTAATATTTTCAACCTTATCAATGAAAAATTTCATGAAATCTTCACTGCTATGTAATGATTGAGTGTTTCTCTCTGTAGTGGTTTTATTCCTAGTTAATTTTGCTACTGTGTTGAAAAGGAATCTAGAATTGTTTTTGTTGTCTCCTATTAAGGTGGAGAAATAGATTTTTCTAGCATCGCCAAGAGATTTCCTATATTTCAGTAGGCTCTCCTTCCATGCTGTTTGAAATATCACCAGTTTATTTGACGCCATTTACGTTCTAATTGTCGAGTTGTCTGTTTTAAGGTTCGCATTTGATCGTTATACCAGGGTGCTAATTTTTTCTCTCTAATTATTTTCCTTTTGAGTGGAGCCACTCTATCTAGCGTGTAGCGGAGTGTTGACTCCAAGCTTTCAGTCGCCTGATCGAGTTCTGTGTGATCTGACGGTGATCCAAATCTAATTGATGTTTCTGCAAGGTTATTTATGAAGCTCGGTGCAGTAGCTGATGTGTAGGTACGTTTTATGCGGTAGCGAGGCGAGGTGGAAATATTATGATCAATACGTATTATGAACGAGATAAGATAATGGTCTGAGACAACTTCAGACTGCGGAAAAATGATAATATTTTCTATACTTAGTCCGTATGTTAGTATGAGGTCAAGAGTGTGACCACCATTATGAGTAGGCCCGATTACGTTCTGATTAATCCCTACTGAATCTAAGATGGACACAACCGCTAATCTTAGAGGGTCTCCCAGGTTATCAAAATAAATATTAAAGTCTCCGACAATTAATGCTTTATCTACAGACACAACCAGGTTTGAGACAAAGTCTGCAAATTCACTAAGAAATTCAGTATATGGCCCTGGGGGTCTGTAAATAATAATTAGAGGAATTGACTTATTTTTTGTGGCTACATAACTTATACTGGTATAAAGAATTTCAAAAGAATTAAATTTATGCTTAGGTTTTTGTGTGATGACTAGATTTTTACTATGGATGAGTCCAACACCTCCTCCTCTACCAGTTGAACGAAGCTGATGTACATAACTGTATCCAGGAGGACTGGCTTCATTTAATGCTATGTACTCGTTTGGTTTAATCCAAGTTTTTGTTAAACACATTAAATTACATTCCTGATCAGTAATGATGTCGTTAACAATAAGAGCCTTAGACGCAAGAGATCTAATGTTTAATAGTCCTAGCCTCAGATCAAAAGTGCTGGCTGTGCATTCAATATGATTTAATTTTATGTTAATTAGGTTACGAAGATAGACTTTCCGAGATTTTCTATATATTTGTATAGCTCGGGGAACAGACACAGTCTCTATAGTATGTATTACCTTTGCCGGATTTTTAATTGAACGTTGATTATACTGAATGTTATTATTGGAAGATGTACTTACGGTAGGCAGTCACTTGGAGTGTAGCGCCTTGGAAATGTTGTCTGAAAGCAGTTCCGCTCCAAGGCTGCTGGGGTGCAGGCCATCAGGACGAAACAACCTAGGACGCTCCCAGAACAGATTCCAGTTATTGACAAACACCAGATTCTGCTCATTACACCAAGAGACTAACCAATCATTTAATGCTAGAAGTCTACTGAACTTTTCTGCTCCACGTCTGTATGTGGGAAGAGGTCCAGAGACGATGATCTTCGCCGTGGGTGATCTGCCTCGTACCGTCTCAATCAGGCTGGAGAAGTCCCTCTTCAGAACCTCCGTCTGCCGCAGCCTGGTGTCGTTCGTCCCCGCGTGCAGCACAACCGCTCCAATGCGCTCGTCCTTCTTCAGGATCCCGGATACCTGCGCAGCGACATCAAGGACACAAGCACCAGAAAAACAGTGTGTGCGCACCTTACCTTTAGATGAGGCTACACGGACGTTCCGCACAATGGAGTCCCCGAGGATCACAGCGTTGGGTCTGGTCTGGCGGAGAGGGGCGAAGCGGTTCCTGGTTGGAATCTCGAACACCGGAGGTGGAGAGGGTCCAGCCTGCGCCTTTCGCCGCTGGTTTACCCAAGGCCCGAGGTGTGTTGGCGCCGGCGTGACGGAGACCACGGCTGGGAAAGTCCTAGGTGCACGGTCCCTGCACAGAGAAACACACAGCGTAGAGGGGCTGGGAGTGGAAATACCACGCTGTGTGCTTACCTTGGATATGTGGGCAGAGGCACAAGATGTTTCCAGCGCAGTTTGTCGCTCCAGCAGCTGGGCCTGCTTGTCGAGTAGGCCGCGGATCTGCTTCTCCACATCCTCCAGTTCCAGCCGCACCATGTGAAGCTCGAGCGAGTCCTCATCTGCACTCAAAAACGGAGAGACAGCAGACATATTTGTTTTTTTGTTTTTAAACAGAACAGCGGTAAGTGAGAAATGTGAAACGTAAACAAGGCTAGCGGTAGGTGATGCTAGCGGGCTACGGGCTACAAGCTAGTCGCGGATGTTTGTAAAAAAAAAAAAAAAAAAACAGATAAATTTTGCGACAGCGCAACGTTACGATTGTTTTATCTAAAGTAGTGTCAGTTATATTTGTATAACGTAAGGTAAATAATTTTAAAGTATAGAGATTAGAAGAAATTAATGTAATAGCGTTAGCTCGAAGGGTGCTGCTTCCTCAGTGACACTTCAGGTTAATGAAACTAATGAAACTTCTGCCATGATATCTGTGATGAACCTCAAACATGGTCTCAGTGAGCACCCTCATGAGTTTTATAATTGCCTAAGGCACATATTTCCAAGGAAGAAATTCACCAGGCCTTGAAGAAGAACGAGGTTTTAAGTCTCTCTTCTAGTATAACCTCCACCCATGTGTGCTGAGCAAGGTTATTATACTTTTAAAAATATTGCTAGTTTTTATTTTTATTTCATTTTGTATTTTGGTTTTCAATTTCAGTTTTGTTTCAGTGGTGCATAAATAGGTTTGATTACGTTTTTATCTTTCAAAAATCATTACTTTTCATTTGTATTTAGTTTTAGTATTGTTTTAGTTTTTAATATCATGGTGATCATACTCAAACAAATTCCAAACTGGGCTCAGTTTTTTCCTACCTATTAACATTGGTAACAAAAGTGTGAATGGGTATGCTTCACAATATTTATTTATTTAATTATTATTATTTTTAAATCAGCTTTGTTATATCTGCGGTGACATTACATAATTTCCCTCTGCTTATCTATCTTTCTATCTGTCTACCCATCCATCCATCTGTCTATCTGTCTAATCTATCTATTGTCCACACACATTTATGATCAAATGATTGTTTCATTAAAACTATCTCCACAGGGCATAATAACACTCCAAATGAATGAACACTGTCACTGATTAAAACTTATACACATTGTTAATTGTGAGATTTTAACATGCTACTGTAGTGCACAGTGTGAACACGACGTCCAGTGTGAACAACCTTGTTGTTGATAATAATAGGAACTATTAAAATAAGATTTAGCTAACATAACACAAGGCAGTTTTTGCTAAGTTGTCACACTGATAGTTATGGCTAAATTTCAGTGAATTAGCTAGCTAGCTACAATATATGTGGAGTGTCCTTAGCTAGGTTTGTTTGTTTTTTTTACTGCCCCTCTCTGACCACCAATGCAAAATAGTCTGCTGGGCAGCGCTTCTCTTCATCTTCAACGCTACCTGTGCTCTCCTAGTCAAACAACAGTAATTTTTTAGTAGGTTTTTTTTAAAAGTATTTTTATCTGATTTGTTATTACAAACTAACAGTTGATTCAGAACACCAATAACGTTACAAAATAAATTACTTCTACAGCTGTTTCAGTTGATCATGGTATAAATATTGGGAGGCTTATAATTGCTAGTTCTGATTATTGGGGGGAAACTAATACACATTACTCTGCCATCTACTGGTCATTTATGATTTGGCAACATTGATGGATCCACTCCATTCAACCACTGTTCTTAGACCACCAAATTTTTATAATACGAAAAAAAAAGTTTTATTCCCTGAAATTCTATTTAGTTTTCATTCGTATTGCAGTTGGACATTATAAGTGCAGTTTAGTTTTGTTTTTTTCTAAACTCACATTTTATTTTTATTTCAGTTAACGAAAATGCCTTTTCACTGATAGTTGTAGTTTTCGTCATAGTTTTCGTTAACGATAATAACTTTGGTGTGGACACATTAGTCTTTTTACCTGACAGGGCAACCCATGCATGTGTGAAATCTGAAAAATGGCACAAATGGTTTTAGAACCTGAGATTTAACCTGGTGATACATGGGAAGAAAATCCCAGGGTATTCATCATTCTTAACACCAGAGGTTCTCATTTAGAGTTGGAAAGCTGTGATCCCCTTTGGTAATTGATCCCAGGAAATAGGCCCTCAAAACCGCTCTCCCAAAAACACTAATGGAGCAAGACGGTGGACGGACAGGCAAAACCAGTCCAGTCACAACAGTGTTAAATGATTACTACTCTCTTTTAAATGAAGCACATTCACTCATAGATAGTAGGCCAGAAAAGTGTAGTACAGGCAATAACGATCAGAAACACCAATGCCAGAATAGGCAAAGAAAATGAAGTGGCACAGCATAACTATGGTCAGAGATTCATAGTCTCTAGGACACAATAGCCAACATGTCCAAGTTCTAATGTCCAGAGACATTAGACACTGCAAGGAACATTGAAGCAGTGAAAAATATGGTCCAAAAACATTTACCAATAAAAGTCACTCAGGACCAACTAAGAAGTTCCCAATGCCATTCAAAATCAGATGTGAGATTGTTGAGGAAGGGATGTGGTTGAGCATCAACTGTGGATGGAGAGGAGTTGGGTTGAACCGGCAGGTAACGTGTGATGATTCTCACCTGTGGCACTTGCAATGAGCAGGCCAAGAGCCGACAGGCACTCCAGAAGCTGCTGCAGTTCAACACATCTCCAGCGGTGTCCCCTGCCACCATGTCAGATGTTGCGCTCATGAAGATGGCCTCCACAAATGATCCAGAAGCTTCCTGGAGCTGTCCGAGTATGCGGCTGCTGTGTGGAGACTCCTGGAGGAGGACTGAGCTCTGCGACTCCTCCCATTGCTTTTGGGCAAAGCCCAGCTGGCCACCCAGCAGCTGCCAGCACGGACACAGCTGCAGCATTCCAGCATAAAGAGGGTGGTACCGCAGCATATTGGCCAAATGCCCGAGGAGCATTGCCGGTGCTGCCGAGGTCAGCTGACTCTTCACCTATGTGTAGCATCTGTGAGACTCCTGTCACCGGTGGCTGATGGCAGAGGAGCACGACACGGAACAGATCATTGAGCTGTTTGTACTGGAACACTTCATCGCTCAACTCCCAACAGGAATGGCAGAGTGGGTCCAGTGCCACAGGCCTGCGTACCTCGACAAAGCTTTGCAACTGGCAGAGAATCATTGGCGGCAGTTCCTGGTCCAGGGGTCTCCCTTTTTCCTTGCTCTGGCTCTCTCGCTCCAACTCCTCTCCCAGTTTCAGATTCCCGGAACCAAGGTGCTGGGGCACCCAAAAACACCCCCTGAAACCTGGTGTCCTGCTCATTGTTTCTTCCCTCCGCTCCTTTACCTCTGATGTCTCCTCTAGCTTTCTCTTTCTCTACACAAGTAGGATATTCTGCGCCCACGGGGGGATAACGTGGGTTGGAAGGGATTCCACTAGCGGATTTCTCCTTGGGGCAGTCGTACAACGAGACCCTGAGGCACACTTTCAACCAAGTGACAGTAATTGATGGTCAGCAAATTCAGCCTACTGTTGCACTGTCCCACCCATTGCACTATCCCTCCCACCCATCCTTCAAATATTAAGGACTGGTCATATTGAGTGATGCTGGACACTCAAACAAAAGTAAAGACAACCCAGCTGTTGGTTCCAAAAAGGGAACTTCTATTCCATGCTGCTCATCATAATCCCTTGGCTGGGTATTTGGGCCAGAATAAAACACTAAACCGTCCAATGCCTTGTTTCTATTTGGCAGGCCTTCGTGGTGATGTTTGCAAGCGGTGTGCGGCATGTCATGATTGTCAGTTGATGAATCCGCCGACCACCCCAAAAGCAGCATTGCACCCATCCGTGGTCCTCTTTGAAAGAATTGGCATGGATCTTGTTGGGCCATTAGAAAGGTGCACATGAGGATATCACTTTGTCTCCTGGTGGATTATGCAACGTGACATCCAGAAGCCATGCATCTGTAGAATATCTCAGCATACCGAGGCACTCTTCTTGTTATCTCTTGAGTTGGGATCCCAAAAGAGATCATCACTGATCAGGGCACTACGTCCATGTCATGAACACTTTGTGAACTTTACTAATTATTAGGGATTAAATCAATTCGCACCCGTGTTTACCATCCACAGACGGATGAGCTGGTGGAATGCTTTAATCAAATGCTTAAAAATATGATTCGTAAGTTTGTTCACAACGCACACGATATTGGGATACGTGGCATGAACCGCTGTTGTTTGCAGTGTGATGGGTCCCACAAGCCTTCACAGGATTTCCCCCATTCGAAGTATTGTACAAGCTCAAGTCTTGTGGCGTTTTAGATGTCATTAGGAAAAATTTGGAGGAGGGACCTTCTAATAGCAAAAACAATATTCAGTACATTTTGGACCTGAGAGGAACACTCTACACCTTAGGCCACCTAATACCGGAGAATTTGTGTCAGGCCCAAAAAGGACAGCCCCAATTGTATGACAGGGGTACTCAGCTATGGGAATTTGCACCAGGAGATAAAGTACTTGTTTTGCTACTCACGTTGAGCTCTAAACTACTCGCAAAGTGTCAAGGACAATTTGAGGTCACACAGCAAATCGGATAAAGGATGACTGGATCGAGGCGATGCACTTCAAATATACCACTTCAATCTCCTAAACCCCAATTCATGGCCAGACACTCCTTGTCAATGGTGTTATATTAGTCTCTTGCACAGAGAGCTTGCGGCTGATGTACAGTATGGGACACTCTTCCCCCAACACCACCTAGGACAACATGGCCCCTGACCCTCTGTCCAACGCATCTGACTGCAAAACAAAAGGGAGAGAGAAGTCATGAGAATGTAAGATTGGTCCGACACAGAATGCAGATTTTAGCAGAGTAAAAGCCTGCTGGCACGGCTCTGTCCACTGGACCGGATCTGGGACTTCCTTTTTTAGACAGATCAGTCTGGTGACACCAGCAGGTTGGTGACATCAGAATACTTGGACACAAACCTATGATGTTAACCAGCCAGCCCCAGAAACTGTCTCACCTCCTTGTTGGTCTTGGGTCCCAGGCAGGCCGCAATCGCTGCTGTCTAATCAATTTGGGGATACTACCTGAACAGGTTGTTGCACTAAACCTGAATAGAAAACAGACAAAAGTAAGACATGAATAGTTTATTAAACATGAATACGTTATTAGCAGTGCATTGAGTTGCTATAGTGTACAAACACTTTCCTCTGCTGCATGCTGAAAAAATATTAATATCCTCTTGTGAAACTTGCTCCTACTGAACAGTCTGTATTCTTTATTTTATTTGACTGTATAATGTAATGATTTATAGTCCCACTATCTGGTGTCACCCAGAAGAGTCTGGTTCCATCATTGATTATCTAGATCTACAGCCAGATTTCTTTTAAGGCTGCTTTCTGACAATGTATGTTGTTAAAAATGCCATGCAAAAACAATTGAACTGAACTGAATAAACACAGTAAAAGAATCATGAATATAACATGCTCACAGTAAGTGGGATCCGAGTTGGGTCAATTTTGTTGGTATAGTGCTTTCACCAATGGACGTTGTCCCAAAGGAGCTTTACAGAAATGTGGTATATACATTGGCATGTGCACTGTCTGCCCTAAATATATCTATGGTTTCTTCTGCAGATACGTAAACTGGAGGAAGTGATCCAGGCAATGGAGAAGGAAAGAGAAAAAGTCAGAAGAAGAGAGGAGGAAAGAGAGCATGAGCAGGAAAGAGAAAGAGAGCAAGAGAAAGAGAAGGAAATGACTAGGCTGGAGCCTCTGTGCAAGTCTGAGTGTGAGAGACTAAATGAAGAACTGAAGAACACACAGCTAACCATACAGCAAATGCTGGTATGCATACACACACACACCAACATTTTCAAATAATGCTGTTGAGATAAAGTGATAGAGAGAGAGAGAGAGAATGCCAGCTGCATTCACACATGTAGCACCATACTACTTTTTTAATCCCTGAAACCCATCCATCTTGCAATGAACAAACTTGTCTTCCAGGTTGAGTTCGCTTTGGAGAAGGAACAACTGCAAGTTGAAATCTCCACTCTCCAACAAGAGAGAAAGGTACTACAGCAGTCAAGCCACAGTGTGGAGGAGAGAATAAGGTACATGTGGTCGTTAAAAGTCAACTTTACATTAGGCAAAAAAAAAAAAAAAAAAAAGAGTTTACCAGATCATTTGCTTTTTAAATGCACTTCATTCTGGACGTTTCTCCCCAATTCAAACCATACCAGCCATTTCAGAAAGTGTTTAAGTGTCTAACTTAACCAACAAGCTACAAAATACAGTGGATATAAAAAGTAAAAAAAAAAAACAACAACAAATTGCAGGTTTTTGTGATGTAAAAAATGAAAAAGATAAATAATTTTCCCACCTTTACTGTGGTATACAGTGGGGGAAATAAGTATTGGATGCATCAACATTTTTTACAGTAAAAATATTTCCAATGAGGTTATTCACATGAAATTTTCACCAGACATCAGTATTATGGTAAATGGTCTGCACTTATATAGTGCTTTTTTAAGCTTAGTGGTTCCAAAGCACTTTATACTGGTTCTCATTCACCCATTCACACACACACTCACACACACTTCAATAGTAGCAGAGCTGCCATGCAAGGCGCTAACTTGCCATCAGGAGCAACTTGGGGTTCAGTGCCCAAGGACACTTCAGTATGTGGAGTCATGTGGGCCGGGAATCAAACCACCAACCCTACAATTAGTGGACAACGCGCTCTACCACCTGAGCCACAGCCATCCCATTATTAATTATATTTAGATTTAATTAACCCGTATTAACTCAAGAAATCCCGAAATGTAAAGAATTCACAACATTAAAGTCCATAAATAAAGCTATGTGTAATAAAGTGGAATGATGCAGGAAAAAAGTATCGAACACGCTAAGAAAAAGCAGTTCTCCAAGGCAAGGTAAGACAAGGAACCAGTGGAGATCCCTAGTTATACCCCTTATCTGTGCAAATTAATATCAGCTGGGTTGTAAATTGATGGTCTATAAAAAGGCTTTTTTGTTATCAAGGTGTCAAACAAGAAACATCTCATGATGGGTAAAAGCAAAGAGCTCTCCCAAGACCTTCACATCCTTATTGTTGCGGAACATATTGATGGAATCGGATACAGACTTCAAAACTTCTGAATCTTTCAGTAAGCACCATTGGGCCATTATCCGCAAGTGGAAGCAACATCACTCCATCATCAACCGGCCACACACAGGAGCTCCTCACAAGATTTCTGACCAGGGAGTCAGAAGAATAGTCAGAAGAGTAGCCCAAGAGCCAAGGACCACTCGGAAAGAGCTCCAGAAACACTTGGAGGCGGTAGGTGCCATCGTCACAGAGAAAACAATAGACAATGCACTCCACTGCTCACGCTCACCCCACAAGACTCCATTACTAAAGAAAAGGCATGTCGAAGCTCGTTTAAAGTTTGCTACAACTCATTTGGACAAGTCTAAGAAATACTGGGAGTGTAGTCTGGTCAGATGAAAGCAACATTGAACTATTTGGCTGTCATACTACACACCATGTTTGGAGAAGAAATGTCGCTGCACATCACCCTAAAACACTATACCAACAGTGAAGTTTGGAGGTGGGAGCATCATGGTGTGGGGCTGTTTTTCATCACATGGTACTGGCAGACTTCATACAATTGAAGAAATGATGAATGGAGCCCTTTACCGGAAGATTCATGAGAAGAATGTGCTGCCATATTAAGTATTAAAGACATTTTCGTTAGCATGTTATTTATGGACTTTAATGTTGTGAATTCTTTATATTTCCAGATTTCTTGAATTAATACTGATGTCTGGTGAACATTTCATGTGAATAGCCTCATTGGAAATATTTACTGAAAAAAATGACGCGTTCAATACTTATTTCCTCCACTGTAGCAACCAACAGAAACAAATAGAAATGTTTTAGGAAAAACAGAAATAGAAAAAAAACTTGGAGTAATTTAGTTGCATAAGTGTGCATAATGGGGCATGTGACTGTGCTCAGAATGAACCAATCGCATTCCATCTCCTGTTCAAAAGTTGTTATCATACACCTGTTATCAATTAAGTGATTCTGATTAACACCAAATAAAAATCAGATGTTTCAGAAGGATTTTCTTGACAGCTTGGTTTCATCGGACTGCAGAAGCCATGGTGTGCGAACTGTTTACAAAGCATGTATGGGATCTCATTGTCGAAGGTACTGATCAGGAGAGGTGTACATGTATCATGGAACAAACGGAGAAATTAGGGTGCCATAGTGACATAATCAAGAATAGGACAAGATGATAACTTATCAGGGAGACCGCCAAGAGAATATCTGGCAAGTAGTCAAACCCCGCATATAACAGCAATCTCTTGTATTCTTCACATGTTTGGGCTATGGGGTAGGGTGGTTAGATGGAAGCCCTTTATCGCAAATAAAACATCCAAACCTGTCTAAACTATGCCACAACCAGGTGTTATTGTCTGATGAGACCACGGTAGAATTTTGGGGTATAATTCTAGATACATTTGGTACAAAAAGAAAACAGCTTATAACCCAAAGAACACCAAATCCATGGTGAAGGATGGTGGTGGTAGCAACATCATGCTATGGGGCTGATTCTCTTCAGCTGAGACAGGTTCTAGTCAAGTTAGAGGGAATCATGGATAGCTCCAAATACCAATCTACTCTCACCGGTCACTTTAACAGTAACACCTGTACACCTGCTTATTTATGCAGTTATCCAATCAGCCAATTACATGGCAAATTATTGTTCAAATCATCACAATGGGGAAAATGCGATCTTAGTCACTTTACCCATGGCATGGTTGTTGGTACAAGACGGGCTGGTTTGAGTATTTCAGAAACTGCTGATCTCCTGCGATTTTCACAGAGTGGTGCAGAATCAAAGAACATCATGTGTACGGAGGGTCTGCGGGCTGAAACACCTCGTTGCTGAGAGATTGGATGGAGAATAACCAGATTGGTCTGAGTTGGCAGGAAGTCTATAGTAACTCAAATAAGCACTCTTTACAACTGTGGTGAGCAGAAAAGCATCTCAGCAGGCACAAACATTGAACCTTGAGGTGGCTACAACAGCAGAAGAACACATTGGGTTCCACTCATGTCAGCCAAGAACAGGAACCTGAGGCTATCATGGGCAAAGGCTCACCCAAACTAGACAGTTGAAGATTAGGGAAAAAGCACCTTTTTCAGTCTTCAGCTGTCCAGTTTTCATGAGTGTGTGCCTTGTAAAAAGTGATTATTTGAGTTGCTTTATCCTTCCTGGCAGCTCGAACCAATTTTCTTCTGAGCTCTCTTATCAAAAAGGTGTCGCTCATTCTAGGGACTGTTGTGTGTGTGAAATTGATGAGCAGGATATGAAATACTCATCCCAGCCCTTCTGGTATTAATATTCATGCCACAATCAAAGTCACAGACGTCACACTTTTTCTTCATTCTGATGTTTAATGTGAACATTAAAGGACCTGTATGTGCATTATTTCTTTTGCACTGCACTACTCCCATATGATTGTGGCTCATTAGATAATTGCATTAATGTACAGGTGTTCCTAATGTAGTGGACGGTGTGTGTATTTTTGCGCAAAACCTGCAGGCCTCTGTTAGACAACTGAAGACCCTGACAATTTTCACCTACCTCTACCAGCATGATAATGAGCCAAAGCACAAAAACAACTCAACAAAATAATTGCTTCAGAAGAAGAAGATCAGAAGGTTTGGAATAACCCAGTCAGAGCCTAGATCTAAATCCTATCAAAAACCATTGGAATGACTTGAAGAGGGCTGTACACAGTCTCACAGTTTGATAGATTTTTGCAAAGAAGAACGGACTAAAATGACCAAATCAAGATGTGCTAGGTTGGTAGACCCAAAAAGTGTTAGATTACAAGCAAAAGGTGATTTAACAATGTATTAGCTAAGGGGTGTAAACACTTATGCAACCAGGCTATTATAAGTTCTTTTTCTTTTTACAGTGTATATATATATATCCAAATGTATGTGGACACTTGATGTAGACAGCTGACCTCCCCATACTTATTATAAGATTCAGATCTGGACTTTTATATGGACACTGTAGCACACTGACCTTTTCATTTTTAGCCACTCTTGCATTGTTTTTGTCCTGTGTTTTGGACCATTGTCTTTGGGACCATTGTCCTGAAAGATGAAGTGTCTCCCAAGCTTTTTTTTGGCAGACTGAAGCAGGTTCTCTTGTAATATTCCCCTGTATTTTGCACATTCTCTCTTCAATTTTGACAAGATACCGAGGTTCTGAGGATGAAGAATGTATTTATCATTTTTATTCAGACAAATAGTATAAATTCCAGGGGGGTTGAATGCAAGCCACTGTATGCCTTTCTAATTTTGTTCTTTCTGTTCTATTTTAGCCTGTCTAATTTGCTACCAAAGTTGCTGGCTATCTAAATAGTGGAATAGTAGGCACACTGTAGTGTTGAAATATTCTTCTGGGGAGATCACTGCAGTGAAATCAATTATGTGGCTCGCATGCTGACTCAATTTTAAGTTGCTTTTGATAAAATCGTCTGAAAAATACAACCCCACTTCAGAAAAAGTTGGGACAGTATGAGAAATGCAAAAAGAACAAACAAAAGAGTCAGTTGAAAATTCAGTTCACCTTGTACTATATTGAAAACACATTATTAACACATTATTTGATGTTTTACTTTGTCAATTAAATTTATTTTTTAAATATATATATATATTTATAATATATCATTTCAAATCTGATGACTGAAACACACTCCAAAAAAGTTGGGACAGTTGATTGTTTACCACTGTGTAACATCACCTTTTCTTTTAATAACACTTATTAAGTGTTTGGGTGCTGAGTGAAGACCCCAGTTGGTTAAGTTTAGTGAAATTTTCCCCCATTCATCCATTATGCTTTTGTTCAGCTGCACAACTGTACAGGGCCTTCGTTGCCTTATTTTGCGTTTCATAATGCGCCACACATTCTCAATCTGAGACAGGTCAGGACTGCAGGCAGGCCATGCAGGCACCCACACTCTGCTTACACAACCATGCACTTGTAATCCGGGCAGAATGTGGTTTGGCGTTGTCCTGCTCTGGATGGCAGCGTATGTTGCTCCAAAATGTGTACATATCTTTCTGCATTAATGGTGCCCTCACAGATGTGAAAGTTACCCATGCCATGGGCACTGACACACCCACATACCATGACAGACACTGGCTTTTGGACCTGACACTGATAATAGCTTGGATGATCCTCTTCCTCTTTGGCCCAGAGAACATGACGGCTGTTTTGTCCAAAAACTATTTGACATGTCGACTCGTCGGACCACAGAACGCGATTCCACTGCACTATTGTCCATCTCAGATGAGACTGAGCCCAGAGAAGTCGGCGGTTCTTCTGGACAGTGTTGATGTATGGCTTCTGCTTTGCACAGTAAAGCCTTAACTTGCATCTGTGGATGTAGCGGCGAATGGTGTTGACTGACAAAGGTTTACCAAAATATTCCTGAGCCCCTGTCAGGATATCCATTACAAACTCATGACAGTTTTTCAGACAGTGACATCTGATATCAGAGATCGTGCATAAATGGTTTTCGGCCTTGCACTTTACGCACCGAGATTTGACCGGATTCCTTGAATATTTTAATTATATTGTACATTGTAGAAGGTGAAATGCCCAAAAAGTCTTTGGGGAATGTTTCTGGATTATTCGCTGACGCATCTGTTGACTGGCAAGCCTCGACCCATCCTTGCTCTTGAAGGACTAAGCCTTTTTAGGAGGTTCCTTATATACTATGATTAGACGATTGCCTCACCTGTTTCACATCACCTTCGTATTTCAAGTTGTCACATTGCTGTTAGTCCTGAATTGCCCCGTCCCAACTTTTTTGGAACATGTTGCAAGCATCAATTTCAAAATAAACTGTTATATTCAAAAACTATGCAGTTGATTAGGTAAAACATCAAATATCTTGTTTTTATGTTTTTTGTTTAAATACAAGTCACATTTACTAATCACTCCTCTTTGTTTTATTAGCATTTTCCATACTGTCCCAATGTTTTCGGAATTGGAGCTGTAAATATGAAAATTCCTATAACTTTACAGATATTTAAGGCTCACGCGTTTCATTCTGCCACTTTAGACGAAACATAATTTCTTCTAAAACAACTTCGACATATTGAGGATTGCACACACACACACATATAGTAAGGATTGTAGCAATAGAGAAATATATGGTAGGTCTTTTATTTTTTTGCTTTTTAGTTTAATCACAGACAAGGTTTTCTTCTAGCAGGCTTCTGCAGGGGATCAGGGTTGCAATAGATATCTAAGCTAGGTTAGCAGGTGCAAGAAGTGCCTGCTGCCTTTTGTGTTCTTGGGTGCCAAATGTTTTAAAAAGTTTTGACAGGTGCAGTCTTATTATCTGTACTTTATCTTATAAAGTTCTTCATCCACTGAAGCAAAGCAAAATTTTGAACACTGACACAATGAGCTTCTTTGACAAATGTATAGTCTCTAGATTATAATCAGAGAATATATAATCAGAGCAAAGTGGCACAACAGATAAGCGTCACCAGGAGATCGTAAGTTCTCTGAAACTCCTGACAGTGCCAGAGCCATTGATGGCTGGGAGTCTCTGGGTAGGAGCGATGGCATTACTCTCTCCCCATCAATCAGAGTGACACTAGTCAGTCGTCGGCATCCATGAGCTCATGTATGCACTGTGTTGTAGCCTGAGCAGGAGTTTGAAAAGATGTGGTGGCTGGCTTCACAGGTGTGGGAGGAAGCATGTGACATACAGGTCTTCACTCTCTTCATTTCATAGCTGGTACATGATGGGGTAAGCTAGCTAGTGTTTAGGAATTGGCAAATAATGGAACTGTGAGAAAATGGGCATTAAAAAAAGGTCTTTAAAGCTTTGTGGTGAGTAAGAGTGATTGGTCACTGTCATTCAAATGGCATTTTCCTCTGAAAGTAAGAAATTCATGGACATGTATAGTCATGAAACGGAAAGCTAGAAGCAAATACATCTGATCCACACAAGCTCCATAACTTTTCCCTTTTCAACCTTTACCATACTCCCTCAATGCTGATGACTTTGTCACCTTCTATGATGAGAAGATTGCACAATCACTCTTGCCATTCTATGTCCTTAGCACATTTTTAACCTCACTATATTTTTCTCATCTTTCTACAGAAGAGATTCTCTAAATTCTCTTGACTAGCAATCCTAACACTGGCCCCTTGGATCCCATCCTATGCACAATGCTCCAGACCATCTTGTACAACCGATAGTCCGATAGCCAGTTATTTTAAAAATGCCAACATGTGTTTTGAAATTTTGAAATATTACATATGATTCTAGGGGCTTGAGCCTATATATTTTTTATGTAGTACTAAAATATGGGTAGCAATTTGATAGTTAAGTTTAATTTTGGCTTATTAAACTTAATGATGATGAATGCAATGATTATGATGGTGATGATGATGATGATGATGATGATGATGATGATGATGATTATATTTGCAATTATTTCCTTTTCCTCATTTTTTCCCCAATTTAGTATTGAATTCCCACTAGCTAAAACTTCCCATCACATGACAGCCCCCAACCTTAAAGGCAAATACATGCGTTCTCCGAGACATGTAATGTCAGCCAACTGCATCTTTTCAAACTGCTGCCCATGCAGTGTAACAGGGCACCATAACACACTCTGAGGAAAGTGCTAACTGCCTCTATTTGCATACATGATTGACAGGAGAGAGAGTATGACACCCCCCCCAAATAGCATGGCCAGTTTTGTTCCCTTGTCACCTAGCCACAGATGGCTGTGGCATTGTTGGGAATTTGATCTCACAATCTCTGAAATACAGGCCAAACAGTTTTCTGTTGCTCACAGTTTTGTATTAGATTATATTATTGAATAAACAATAATGGCAAATTATATTTATTTCAGCCGTTCTCATTTAGAAGCCAGATTTAAGCAGATTAATAGATTGTTTGTTGAATAATTCACAGGAATAATAGGCTATTAAAATTAATTTTTAGCAGCCATAATCATAAACGACTCCATAAAATCTGGTCATGTATCAACTGCCTTCATGACAGAGTTATACTTATTGTAAAAGCCCGACTAGATACCTCAGACATCTGCAGATACCAGCCAGTATCACTTCTTTCCTTTCTTTCTTAAATTCTTGAATGGTTGTATACAATGATATGTTTCTCTTTCTTACCCAGAGCACACTCCATTATCCTAACAAGTCTGGCTTCAAAGCAGCACAGACACAGCTCTTGTATCAGCTCTTGTAGCTGTTACTGTCATCCGTACTCCGTGATTTTTCAGCAACATTCGACATTGTCCATCACAAGTCTCTCCTGCCCAACCTCATGAGCCTTAGAAACAGTGGCCCTACATAGCAGTGGTTTGCTTCAACCTGGTGGGACAGCCGTATGAGATGACATGGTAAGAAGAGCACTGCAAACTCTCCGTTGGTGTCCTACATGGCTCAGTACTAGGTCATCTTCAATTCAACCATTATATCCACTCTCTCACTGAGGTATTACTCTAACATAGTTTAATATCCTCACATCCTCTTAAACCACTACTATGCTGATGACACCCAACTCTTCCTTTCGTTCCTTAGACAGTCATATTTCTTCATGGATTTCATGACAGAGATCACATCATGCTGAAACTAAATCCCAGCAAGACTGAGCTGCTGGAGATGCATTTCCCTGGAAATGCATCCCTATATCAAATACTTGTGATGGGATTACACCATCTGGCTATCCTCTTCACAGTGCTAACCTGAATCATTCATGCAGCTCTATCATTTACAACATAAGGATCCGGCCATTTCTACCTACGGAGGCCACTCAGGTGTTTGTTGACATTTTGAGATTGGACTACTGCAACTCGCTCCTGGCAAGTCATCCACTGCATGCTTTGCAACTGGTCCAGAATGCAGCTGCATGACTTGTTTTCAATCTCTTAAAGTTCTCCCACATCAGCCTACTTCTCCATTCTCAACTTCACTGTTATCTTCACTGTTATCTTGTAGCTCCCTGCATCAGATTCAAAAGACTGATACTTGCCTACAGAAACTAAAATCATGCCAGCCTGCATCTACAGTGGTGCTTGAAAGTTTGTGAACCCTTTAGTATTTTCTATATATCTGCATAAATATAACCTAAACGTCTTCATTTTCACACAGTTCTAAAAATAGATAAAGAGAATCCAATTAAACAAATGAGACAAAAATATTATACTTGGTCATTTATTTATTGAGGAAAATGATCCATTATTACATATCTGTGAGTGGCAAAAGTATGTGACCCCCTAGGATTAGCAGTTAATTGAAGGTGAAATTAGAGTCAGGTGTTTTCCACCAAAGGGATGACAATCTGGTGTATCAAAGTCTGATCGTCACAACACATGTTTGTGGAAGTGTATCATGGCATGAACAAAGGAGATTTCTGAGGACCTCAGAAAAAGAGTTGTTGATACTTATCAGGATGGAAAATGTTACAAAATCATCTTTAAAGAGTTTGGACTCCACCAATCTACACTCAGATAGATTGTGTACAAATGGCAGAAATTAAAGACCGTTGTTACCCTCCGAAGGAGTGGTCAACCAACAAAGATCACTCCAAGAGCAAGACGTGTAATAGACCACGAGGTCACAAAGGAGCCAGGGTAACTTCTAAGGAATTAAAGACCTCTCTCACATTGGCTAATGTTAATGTTCATGAGTCCACCATCAGGAGAACACTGAACAACAACGGTGTGCATGACAAGGTTACAAGAAGAAAACCACTGCTCTCCAAAAAGAACATTGCTGCTCGTCTGCAGTTTGCTAAAGATCATGTGGACAAGCCAGAAGTGTAATGGAAAATTGTTTTGTTGATATATGAGACTAAAATATAATTTTGGGTTTAAATGAGAAGCGTTATGTTTGGAGAAAGGAAAACACTGCATTCCAGCATAAGAACCTTCTCCTATCTGTGAAACATGGTGGTGGTAGTATCATGATTTGGGCCTGTTTCTGCTGCATCTGGGCCAGGACGACTAGCCATCATTGAAGGAACAATGAATTCTGAATTATACCAGCAAATTCTAATGGAAAATTCAGGACATCTGTCCATGAACTGAATGTCAAGGTAGGCCATGCAGCAAGACAATGACTCTAAGAACACAAGTCATTCTACCAAAGATGTGGTTATGGTTAAAATGGTTAAAGAAGAGTACAGTTAATGTTTTTGGAATGGCCAAGTCAAAGTCCTGACCTTAATTCAATAGAAATGTTGTGGAAGGACCTAAAGCAAGCAGTTCATATTAGAAACCCACCAACATCCCAGAGTTGAAGCTGTTCTGTACTGAGGAACGGGCTGAAATTCCTTCACGTCGATGGATATGTTTAGTTGCAGTTACTGCTGCACAAGATATTTACACCAGATATTGAAAACAAAGGTTCACATACTTTTGCCACTCACAGATAATTTTCCTCAATAAATAAATGACCAAGTATAATATTTTTCTTGCATTTGTTAACTAGGTTATCTTTATATACTTTTAGGACTTGAGTGAAAATCCGATGATGTTTTCAGTCATATTTGTGTAGAAATATGGAAAATTCTAAAGGTTTCACAAACTTTCAAGCACTACTGTACATGAAGGCACTTATCAGACCCCACGCGGTACCATGTTACATTTGAGCATCAAACATAGCTCAACTGGACCCACCATCAAGAAAGATATGCACTTCTTCTCTCTTCTGTCTTGGCACCCAGGTGGTGTATTGAATTTCCAAAGGCTCTCAGAACGGCCCTGGCTATCTTCAAATGAGTACTGAAGACACACTTCTTCACAAAGCACTAGATTGGTGTAATGATCACTAATTTAAAAAAATCCCTTGACTTCTGTGTTTTCTTCCTGTATTAACTTCTCTTTAACAGTGTTTTACCTTGAACTATTATAATGATATGTTTCTTTTGGAGACTATTAAGTATTTCTATAAGTCAGTCTGTATAACAGTAAATGAAAGTACCCATCTCCCTGGCATCTTTATCTGACATTGGCTCTGAATGTTGCATGTCTTTCTCCACATTTTAGCTTGTTTGCTATGTGCTAAGGTTTGGGGTTGTTTTTTTCTCTAACTGATATAATTAGTTAATTGGAAATTGTTGTTTTAGCTGTGTTTCTATTCAGTCGTGTGTGTGTGTGTGTGTGTGTGTGTGTGTGTGTGTGTGTGTGTGTGTGTGTGTGTGAGACAGAGAGAGAGAGATGTATAAAGTTGTTTTTTTTTCTCAGTTGTGTCTTAATTCAATTTAAGAACTCATTTGCTTTAAATATAGGCATAGGAAAACAGCAGCTGCTAACCACTGTGACACATTAATGCATTCACCACATTAAAAGGGGGGTGATTCAATTGTGAGCCAATGCAAGTCTGCAGACAGCAGACACTCTCTTTATGTTTAATCAATTTTCAAAAGATCTTGTCGCATCTTAAAAAAATATTTAAAACATTTGCTGATAACTTTAGCTGAGTTAGATAAGATTAAAAGCCCAGATAGCAGATATGTATATGCTTTGCCATGGTGTGTGTAGTTTAGATGTCAATGACATTGCATGCAGCTTGTTTGCTAATTGGCACCCTGTTCTTTTTCTGTCATTAGTAATATTTTTACTTGTGTAGACTAATAGCCATTCTGATGGAGAACATTATAACATTAGACGTGCACATCCAGAAGGTAGATAGGACTAGTGAGAGTCCTCACAGAGGGAGAATGGTTGGCAACTCCAAGGTTGGCAACAAGCCTTGGTTTTGCAGCATAGTCGCAAAACCCAGGCTCAAGCTAAGACATCCCCACGGAAGCACTATTTCTCTCCGCTTAAACGTGTCCAAAAGGTTTGCCTGACTCAATGAGCAGACACCTGAGAAGCCTGTTGATATTGCTCTGATTTTAAGCGGCACCAGTAGCTATGTATACCCGGAGCCAGGGTACTGAACATGCAGGTAATCTTGGGCAAGCGCAGCTCTCATTTCATGTAACATGTTTCTTAGTACAGGCATAGTTCATTGGTAATAGTCTACTAGGTGTCTTGAGGTGTCACCCAGGTACAATCCTTATTGTGACTATTTAAAAAAAAAATTAAAATAAAGAAATCTCAGAAATTTGTTTCTGCACAATATTACATGTAACACACTTATTGTAAATAAAATAAGTTATCAAGAATTTAATGTACTTTACTAAGATTTGGGTCAGATTAAATGAGCATCTAGCTTTGAATGAGGCTCTCTCTCTCTCTCTCTCTCTATATATATATATATATATATATATATATATATATATATATATATATATATATATATATATATATATATATATATATAAAATATATATATATATATATATATATATATATATATATATATATATATATATATATATATATATATATATATATATATATCCCTCATCTAACTGGCTATGGAGGAGGTGTCACAACTATGTATAATCATATTCTAGGCATTACCCAAAAATTCGGATACAAACTTAACTAATTTGAAGTACATTTATTAATATAACTGATACAGCCAAAAATACTGCTCAATCATTTCCACTAATTAGTATTTCCAGGCCAACAGTGTGCTATTAGGAATTTCTAAAGCAATTTGCAGACTTCCTCTTGAATCCATTGGGTTTATTTTGATAGTAGATATTAGTCTCAGAATATAACAGGGCCCTCTCATTATAGTAGATTTATCCTTGATTCAATTACATTTTTCATAGATATTTTGGCAGCTGAGCTACCTACAAGATTCTTTTTTACTCGTTCACTGCAACAAAGACACTTGAAAAGGCTTTTTTGTCAGTAAGATGGTATTAATGGTATTGACTCCTAAGATGGCATTTTCTAACTTGCCACACAGACTGCCAAATGAGGCTATGGAATCCAATAGTCTAGGGATTGAACCAGCACCTGAATGGCTTCTGTGGATAGAAATGTCCGGATCCTCCTAATGTTGTAGAGAAGAAACCATGTGCGAGTCAGTTTTGCAATGTGAGGCCAGAAGGACAGTGGTTGTCTATAATTACCCCAAGGTTGTGTGACAGATGGTGAGATCTGAGAGTTGTCCAGGGAGATAAAAAAGAACTTAACAGGGGGATACGTCCTCAGGGTTTAGAGAAGCTCCACTTTGCTGGAATTTAGTTTCAGCTGTTGAGCTGCTATCCATGACAAGATGTCTGCCAGACATGCTGAGATCTGTGCAGAAACATAAGTGTCTGGGGGAGGAAAGGACAGGATGAGTTGAGTGTCATCAATATAGCAGTGATATTAAAACCCGTGTGAGAGGGGGTATAGAGAGAGAACAGAAGAAGTAACAGCACCCAGTCTTGTGGGACATGATGGAGCAGATATGGATCCTCTCCATGTCACCTGATATGACCATCCCTCTAGGTAAGAAGCAAAACATTGCCATGCTGTTTCCAGAATTCCAAGACTCATGAGGATGGAAAAGAGTCCTGTGATTGATTGTGTTGAAGGCTGCTGAAAGGTCGAGGAAGATGAGGACTGATGGCAGTTTGGCCGATCTAGCGGCAGATCTATGAATCTTCTCTGTAACAGCTGTTCTATGAAACTTCTCAGTAATGGCCACAAGGGCAGTTTCTGTGGAGTGTCTGGAGATGGTCTGTAAACATTCACTGTGAACAGTCAAAGTCAGTTGAATTCAATGCTGCCCAAATTGAAGAAAACAAGAAAATTTTCAGAACAAAAATATTGCAACTCATCATCCAATTTGTAGTGAGGACTGTAAGTGCACCGCATGGAGTAGACGTATTTTTGTGAGCTCCCCTTCATTCTTTGAAATTAAATTTGAAATGTTTTTGAGCACGTTCACCTCACACCTCCAGGGTCAGGGGTTCGATTCCCGCCGTGGCCCTGTGTGTGCGGAGTTTGCATGTTCTCCCTGTGCTGCGGGGGTTTCCTCCGGGTACTCCGGTTTCCTCCCCCAGTCCAAAGACATGCATGGTAGGCTGATTGGCATGTCCAAAGTGTCAGTAGTGTAAGAATGGATGTGTGAATGTGTTTGAGATTGTGCCCTGCAATGGATTGGCACCCTGTCCAGGGTGTACCCCGCCTTGTGCCCGCTGCTTCCTGGGATAGGCTCCAGGTTTCCCTGTGAGCCTGAAGAAGAATCAGCCTTATAGAAGATGGGTGGATGGATGTTGTTTTTGTTTTTGTTTTTGTTAAATTACAGTTTGCAGCGGTATTTGCAGTTTTTGGAATCCCTGCCTCTTTTTTCATAAAATGACTAAACCAAAAAAGGCTGAAAAATCATCAGACGAATCAAAAGAAAAATTGCTGTGTGAAAACATGCTGGGTGCTAGCAAGGCTATCTTGCTAATTTCAGAGACTAATCTGGTATTTCTGACATCCTCTCTTCTATATATGAAACGAGCTGCAAGCTAAATGACTGATTCAGCAGACTGGAGTTCACTCTACAGGCCACACGGACTACAATCAGTGATTATGGCAGTTGGGTTGCTGATGTTGAGCTAGCCAAAAATGCTTACCTGAAAACATGGAAAAAGTTCGACCAGTGGAGTTCCTTTTTAAGTTTTTTTTTTTTTTTTTTCCAGATTTGCTAGGCACCAAGAACTTTCATAAACCCATAGACACTGAACACGCTCTACACATTGGGGACAACCACCAAGAAGGCTCTGCCCACCCATGAGTAATGATTGCCAGGATCCATTACTGTCAATTGAGGGAAAAGATTCTGCTGCTGGCTTAATAGTCTCCCCTAACCTTTGGTGGAAAGGCAATTCATTTTTTTCCCTGATATTCCAGGAGAGGTAAGGCAGCAAAAACATTTTGATGATACACAAAAGAAACCGAAGGATGCTGGGGCCACCTGTGGATTTCTCCCTGCTCTTCACCGTGCCACTCATAACACTACCAAGTTGTTTAACTTACTGCAGGAGACTGACACATTATCTGGACAGTTAGAAACTGACATCAAACTCCTGAACTGACACAGTGGGATTTTATCACAGCGGACGATTTTGGGAAGGGTGTAGTTTTTCTGTTACTGACCTTCATTTTTACATTGCATAATGCATGCGTTGTGCTTTATGCGATGTGATCCTGGATTTCTGGTTATCCGTTCATGCCCAGATATTGATTAATACTTTGAGTTGTTTGGTGTAATGCTATTTTGTAATAGTAGTCAGTACTGCTTTAGCTCTGTGTGCTTTATGGCTTCAGACTCTCTTTTGTTTATGAAGGGATACTTTTACCTGCTTGGGTAGTTTGCTGTTTTTCAAGCGCATCAGTTTTTCTTTGTTTTTTTTTTTTTGTTTTTTTGGGGTGGGGGGGGGGGGGGGGTTGGTTCAGGGTGCATTGTGCAAACTTCTGCTTGCAGGGCAAAATCTGTGTTTTTAATCACAGATGGTTCGGTCGCTGCAGTTAAACAGCTGTGGTGTCACTTTCACAAGCTGTAACATATGTAGTATGCGTCACCTGGTAAAACGTGTTAAATTATTCTCTCATCTGAAATCCCTTTCACTGGTCATTGTATTTTTACAGGAGACATTAGGCCATCTCAGTCAGCCAGATTATGGTGCAGATATTTCAATCCACATTGTCTAGTAAAGCTTGTGGAGTGGCTATAATTATCAAAAAGACAATGCCATTGGAAAAATCTTCACTATAACTGATCATCATATGCTTTATACACCAATCAGCCAGAACATTAAAACCACTGTGAATAACCTCATTAAAATGGCACCTGTCAAGGGGTGGAATATATTAGGCAGAAAGTGAACAGTCAGTTCTCAAAGTTAATGTATTGGAAGCAGGAAAAATGGGCAACTTTGACATGGGCCAAATTGTGATGGCTAGACAACTGGGTCAGAGCCTCTCCAAAATGGCAGGTTTTGTTTGGGTTTAAAGAGTTTACTGGTGTCATAACTTATTGATGCTATTTGGTTATTTCGTTTGCGATTCAACCAGTGATTGATTCATAGGATAGAACATTTTTGGTTTAGACTTCTAGTAGGTCGTAAAAGCTTTAGGTTATACAATCATATATGGCTATGAAGCTATTTATGAAAAATGATATGAACTGAAATGCTGTTTTTTTGTGAAGAGCAATTTGAAGGTTACAAAATAAATGATACTGAAGGTCGCTTGGATAATGGTAATATTTGAGATAAAAAGTGACAAATATATTTTATGGAATATTTATTATCAAACTGCAGATAGATTAGGTTCCACTTTTTTCAGGCTCACCAAAACTGGACAGCTAAAGACTGGAAAAACGTAGCCTGGTCTGATGAATCTCCATTTCTGCTGATTCACACAGATGGTAAGGTCAGAATTTGGCATCAACAGCATGAATCCATGGACCCAACCTGCCCTGTATCAACAGCCCAGTCTGGTGGAGGTGGTGTAATGGTGTGTGGAAAGTTTTCTTGGCTAACTTTGAGCTTGATAATACCAATCAATCTTTATTTGAATGCCACGGCCTATTTGAGTTGTTGCTGACCATGTGCATCCCTTCATGGCCATAATATACCTGTTTTCTAATGGCTACTTCCAGCACGATAACGCACCATGTCACAAAGCAAAAGTTGTTTCAAACTGGTTTCATGAACATGATAATGAGTTCAGTGTTCTTCAGCGGCCTTCCCAATCACTGGATCTGAATCCAATAGAACAGCTTTGGGATGTGGTAGCCAGGATATTTGCAGCATGAAAGTACATTTGAAAAATCATATCAACATGGACCAGAATCTCAAAGGAATGTTTCCAACATCTTGTGGATTCCGTGCCATGTTTTCAGAGCAAAGGGAGGCCCTACTCAGTATTAGTACAGTGTTCCCAAAAGTAAGAATATTTATTAATAAAAATCTATGTAT